>NW_026862380.1:0-31651 GCF_026571515.1 Ruditapes philippinarum | reverse complement strand
GCATTTTTACCATCTCCAGTTCCCTTTGGTACTTCCATCATTAGTTCCCTCTGTTTTAGCTGAACTCTGAGAATTAAGTAGGTCAGCATCCAGGTCATTTTGTGTGTCATCCACCAGCACCTCTAACTGTTCACTGTCCCCTTCAGGTTTCTGCCCATCTATCTTTTTCTTCACCAGGTTTATCCGGCTTGATACCTGCCCCCTTATCACTCCCCTCCCCTGCCAATGTTTCTTCAACAGAAACATCTGCCTTAACTTTGGCAGTATCATCAGTTTTTGCCGGTGTAGACACTGACAGAGGTTTTATTACTTCGGTTGTCTCCCCCACAGATTCATTTTTAACATCAGATTCATTTTTAACATCAGATTTATCCACAGAATCATCAGTTAGTTTTGAAGTGTCCTCTGCTTTTGGAGTGGATTTTTCATCTTCAGCTGCAGATGAGGCAACAGTTGATATCTCAGCATCACCAACAATAGGCTCAGAAGATTCTGGATTGTTTTCCTGCTGTTCACTAACAACAGGCAAAGCAGGAGTCTCAGTTGTAACAGAACTAGGGACTGCTTGGGCTATAGAAAGCAGAAAAATTGTCTAGTTGAAATATACATAAAATAATGAGTTGGTTGTTGAATAAGGGGACAATTTCATGGCCAAGGGCATACTTACTTATAACCGCAGTTTTACCCTGTAGATTAAGACAAAAGATAACCTACGATTCCCTTGTTTTCTTTGGTTGGTCAATGCTGTGATATCCACACCCAAAATTTCAATTGTAACTGCTCATGGAGAAAACGTCACAAGGAGAAAACTCACAAGTTGGTTCACTTCGTCTTTATCACTTTACCATATTGTTCTTCAAAATATCCAATCAGCATAAATGTCCATGCTCCAACACATTAAGTTCCAAACTTGTCTGGGTATTTTGACAAATTTCATAACCGTGAATCCATTTTATGACAAATCAGACAAAAAAGTTTGCATGGCTTGAATCTTGCTGCACTTGGTCTGGCAATATTTCTTCTTCCGTCTTACTATCTGCCTTCCCAAACATTTGGACATAAAGTGGCAATTTAAAAATAGGGCTTAATGCATTTTGGTAGGCTTATAATCTTTCAATTGGTAAAATAAACTTTTTGACTTATTGGGAAATATTATCTGAAGTATTGTAATCTTAAGCCTATACAAGCAATTTTGGGTAAAAAAAACAGATATCCTTAAAGTTAGATTATTAATTTGGTCATTATTATTTTTTATACCTGGGTTCCTCTTTTGTTTCTGCTCTTTAACTTCATTTTTCTGTTTTCCTGTAAAAATTTTACAATGGTTTCAATAACCACTTGCCCTAAGAGCATCCACTATTGACTATTCTTAAAAAGCTTACGAATTATGGAACCATGTCCTTTGAAATTTATACTAAAGTAATTTGACAGAGTTATGCCACTTCTTGCTAAAAAGTTAACAAGTATTTCAAACTTAAAAGCACTATCTCAAAGGGGGTCAAATATCACTCAAGGTATGTACATCTTTCTGCCTTTTAGAATTAAAAAAAAAAATATCTAACAAGAAACCACTAAGGCAGGAAATTAACGAAAAAGTTAACAAGGGCTAAAAACCGAGCTTGAAAGAGGAGCAAACTTTGCAAAAAATAATTTTAGGGTTATCTGCCCTTTTATGACAATAAACATGTATAAACAAGTTTGAAGTGAATAGCTTTTACTGTCTTTTTAGACAATGGACGTCAACATAAGATTAATCAATGCCAACGCCAATAAGAGAGTCAAGACAATAGCTCCATTGTTAAAAAATACTATATAAAATAGTGTTAAGCTACCATTGGTTCCTCCTTTGAGTCTGTACTGGTTTGCTTAGCTTCAGTCTGCTCTGATGCAACCTCCAACTGTAAAGAAATTGAATTTCTCCTAAAACAATAGAACTTCATTCATATTTACATATAATGTGAGTAAACAATTCAACTATTCTTAAATGGAAAATACATTATCAAGTTGAATCTAATTCTACTCAGTAGCAGAACCTTGGCCTTCAAATATTTTTTTCTATCTTTGCACAATGGCAATGACGACGGAGCAGCAATCATAATAGCACTACCTTTTCTTTTGAAACAGACCAGCTAAAAATTGACCACTTTATATTTCAATTTAAAATAATGAATTTATTACAAGCACTTTACCCCGTTCTCTATCTGGTCAGTTTTCTTTTCGTCAGATTTTTCATCAGTCACAGTGTCCTGCAAAAAAAAAAAAAAAAGGCCATCAGGTTATTAATGAACATAATTTTATTTTCTTGCAGAATTTGTAACATTTATATACATATATTATATAAACCTTTGGTTTTACTTTATAAAGTATAAATATGAGTACATATTCTAATATAAAGCTTACATTGTCCTCCTTCTCTGAATCATTCTCTGTAAGGTCTACTGTATCAACTTTAGGTTCTATAATCTCAACTGAGCAATCTTCAGTTTCATCCTCTTCACCCTCGTCTTCAAACTGAAATATATTAAATACAGCTACAGAAAAAATTGTATCATTTTTTTTATAACATTTTTTTGGTAAATTAATCATTAATTCTACAATCAAGTATGACAACCAAGAAGCTGAATTTCCTTAAGTTAATCAGCGTTTTTTTTCTCTCTACTTTGGGAATGGTGCCAGTACCAGACTGATTGGGAAAATAAATGTGTTATTTTGACTAAAATTGGGATTTTTTTAATGCATTTTTTCAGCTACAAATAAGACTAGTCATCATAAATAAAGATAGCTAACAGCTTCTACTGTCCTGATAGAACTATTGAGTGGTGATTCACATGAATATGTTGGATTTAAATGATTTTTAAAAAATCACTTGGCGTTGTGGGCATTTTGAACAGCCATTTTGGCAATTTAAACATTGGAAATTGGGAATTTTAATGTCTATTTTCTATTGAGAATAGTGCCGTTTTGGGATAGTAGTTATATAAAGAAACAAGAGGGCCATCGGCCCTGAGGTCGCTCACCTGTATATCGGCTCCTCTTCCTTCTCTCCCCCCCCCCCCCCGGGGCAGGCTAATTTTAACCCAAGGGCTTTTATTTGAACAAACTTGGTAGACACCCATAAGAAGATGTTTCATGCTAAACATCTAAGCTCTAACTCATTGGGTTTTTTAAAAGAAGATTTTTTAAGTTTTTACTATATACATATAGATAAAAACAATGACACCCCTGGGGCAGGGCCAGTTTTGACCCCAGGGCTTTTATTTGAACAAACTTTGTAGACACTCATTAGAAGATGTTTCATGCTAAATATCTTAGCTCTAGCTTTTTGGGTTCTTTAAAGGAAGATTTTTTAAGTTTTTACTATAATGCATATAGGGAAATTAATGTCCCCCTGGGGCGGGGCCAATTTTGACCCCGGGGCTTTTATTTGAACAAACTTGGTAGACACTCACTAGAAGATGTTTCATGCCAAATATCTAAGCTCTAGCTCTTAGGGTTTTTTTAGAAGAAGATATTTAAAGTTTTTTCTTACGGTTGCCATGGCAACCAGAGTTCTGCATGGAATTAAATTCTTTAAACAATTTTTAAAGGTGACCACCAAAGGAACAATCCTGTGAAGTTTGGATGAAATTGGCTTAGTGGTTTATGAGGAGATGTCATTTAAAGTAAAAGCGATCACAAAATGTCACCCTGTCACTTTGTGACAGGTGAGCTAAAAAAACTGTAAATACATACAAGTGAAAAAAATAATTCAAAATAATTTTACAAATAAATACATATGAGACCATACTTTTCAATTTACAAGAAAATGCCAGAATTCTTTTATACTTTCCTTAATAAACCTGAACACAAAACAACTTCACAGAGTTTTTTCTCTCAGCACTTTGGGAATATGACCCAACCCCCAGAATTAGGAATTTTTATTGCTTTAGAAATTAGACAAATTTTGAAAAACTGGCAACACATGTATTATATATACATAAAAAAGACCAAGAAATCAAATATTTGGTTCAGTGGGTGATTAAACTCCTGCAATATTTCACTCATAAACAAATATTACAATTTGGAATTCAAGATTACAATTTTCTATGGCCACAGTGTAGTTAAATGAAGCAAAATGACAATAATTTTAATTATTTTATTTTTTGTTCCTTGAATTGGGAATTTTCTTCTTGAAATTGGGAAAGACATACTTTTTGGCATTGGGAACATGACCCAATACCAGGCATCAAAATAGGACAGCAAAAAAAAAAACTGTATTGCAAGACATAAACAAACTATTTGAAATTCACAAAAGACAAAATTACAAAGAACTAAACCTGGAAACAAGAGTGTGAGCAAATAATCTTTCTAGGATTGAAATAATACACAAAGATGTTTCAGAATTTATTTTAGTTCAATCTATAAACTTATAGTCACACTTTCGAAACCGTTCCTGGAACCAACCAGTACTGAGCAATGAGTGTAAAGTTTCTTGCTCAAGGAAACGACTGGCCCATGACGGGGTTTGAACCCATGTGGCTAGCGATCATTAGATTACTAGACTGACACACTAACCACTCGGCCATGCTGCCACTGTAAATTCAAACCTTCACACTCATCAATCAATAGAATCTCTTCAATGTATATGATTCAATGTAATACACAGTCTAATACAAACCTTGTCTGCATCTTTATCCTCTGCATCTTTGTCTTCTGAAAAAAAAAAGATGATAAAATATTAAGCAACTTTGTTACCAATATAGAGCCAGGCCAGCATACAAATTGGTGCTGTTTGACTGGGATCTAAAATATACATGTACTATGTCAGTAGTTCAATATTTGTATTTTGATATTTTCACTCCATTCACTTTGAATGGACTCTTCCATATATAAAGCAGGGAAAACCCATTAAAAAATGCAAGTTAAGAGATCACATATGATATGCAATACTGAAGAAACACTTTCATAGGCAACTTGATTTTTGCATTTACTACAACCATGCCTAAAACTGAATACAATGTTGAATAATATTATATTAATATTATTGCAGGATCTAATCAAGAAATAAAACAATACATTTAAAAGAAATTAAACAAAAACAATGAACATGCACTAATCGTATGACATGTTATATAGTTACAACTAATAATCTCCACTTAAAATGAGCAACTATTTTGTCCTAACTGGAAATATTTCCTAACTTGAAATATATTATGAAATGGCTAGGCACAGCCACATAAGCAAATTCAATAAAATCAACATACAGTTTGCCTAAAGCATTGTGAAATAAATCAATTAAGTAATTTCTAATTTTGAAACAACTTGAAGATATATTACCATCTGTTTTTGTTTTTAACTGTGCTTTTCTGGCAGATCCTGGTGTTTTTTTGCCAGCTGGTGATTCAGTTACCTCTAATTCAACAGTGTTTGGGTCATGACCTTCTTCTTCTAGAGCCTGAATTAATAAACATGAAATGAATTTAACTAAGGCTATATAAATTACACCCCACTACTTAAAACAATGCGACAGGGCTTGAGCTAGGGGGCGACTTGGTCGAAGAAGTTGCTTTGGGATCAGCGACTTTGCCTAAAACAAACTTCAAAGCAATTTTGAAGGCGCCCAATTTTTTAGTGATCTGTCATACATTTTACGACGCTAGGTATGTTAACAATTTTTTTACTTCTCAATTACAACCAATTACCTTTAATCAGCTAGTTAAAACCGCGTGTCAACATCAACAAGGCAAGAGTTCACTATGTAGATCATTTTCATTATGTATTCATGCGATTGACGAATCAGAACACGCGTTATATCTGCGACAGTTTGCATTGACCAATCAGCCACACACTAACATACTGCGGCTATTTGTTGACAATTACACAAAATGGCGACAGATTCAATCAATTTTCGCCGATTGCATGATTAAAGACACCTGCATATACATAATTGTTGATAATTGTTGAGGTGTTTTGACGAGTAAACTAAAGATAAACAATGCCCAACGTCTTAAAGGTGTGAATATCATTGAAAAATCGATTGTTAAAAACCTTTCGGAGCAAAAATCTGTTGAAATTATATGTGAAGATTTTGTATCTAATATTTTATTAGTTCATTGAACTTCGTAAAGTTAACACGCTGATAAAGTTATACAAAATAAAATTCTGGCTTAAGGGCAAATCCCTTAAGGAAAATTGTAGATGATGACCAGTCTAACTTATTGCTAATGGCAAGTGGCACTGCTCTGTCCTGAATATTGTTACCAACTAAAAATACTCACAACATACATGTATGATTGCAAGTTTTCAGGCATATACCTGAAGCTCTGTTTTTGTTGTGTGACAAATTTCATCATGTTTTACTATATAAAGATTATATAGGAAAATGATTATGAATTATGATGTTGCCTTATATGTCTCCCAACTTCTCCCTAAAGTCTACTGACTTCTCCCTAAATCAGCTGGAGGGAGAAGCAGGATTCTCACTAGGACTTTAAACATGGAGTCCATGGACTCCCAACCCTGAAAAACTTGGAGTCCAAAAGCGCGTCACAATTAATAAGTTTACAGATTAGTCATTCAATGTTCACAATAGCATTGCTGATATTTTGAATCTTTAAGAGACTTTCAAAGTTCATAGTTATTCAAAAGAAACTCTGAACTACATAGTATAATTATTGTTTTGTTGTTAATATTTATTATGAAATTATTTCATTATAATACATCAACACATGGAAATCATTTGTTTTTGTTTTTTTTGTGTTTTTTTTCTTCACTTTTATACCAAATCAAATTTTATTCTGGTTAGATAAGTCTTCTCTAAAGACAAAAAGTTTATATTTATAAAAAAAAACGTAAATGTATATAGGCAGCGTTTAGCGGAATGAATAGGAAAATCGTGTACAGCTTCACACAGTGTGTAAGAGATTCATCCAATCGACAATTATTTTAGCAAATATCTTCAAAAAGGGGCAAATTGAAGATCGATATTTAAAGATTTAATGTTGATTAAATAATAAAGGAACAATTCATTCACATGTTTGGCTTGAAAACTGAGAATTTTTGCGAAATTTTAGGGTTTCTGGCGAACGTGAAATCAGCGATGTTCGGTATCAATTTTCGGATAGAACAAAAGCGTACTGTATGTGTATTTTGGTTTGTTGTCCTGGAATTTCGGCACAATATCTTAAATTCTTAATACTCTTATCAGGCCTCGACATTAGCGGTGGTCCGTTGGTCCGAGACCACTTGATTTTGGCAAGGACCACCTAATTTTAAAACCCACTGGTCTGTTGGACCACTTGAATTTTCTTGTTGACGCAAAGATCATTTGGAAGAATGGCGATTTGGTCAAAAACAGTTTATATGATTTTGTTAAAAAATCTTGTGTCCGATGTACATGTATATGGTTCATTAATCTCTGATTAGTTAAAGAAGTTCTTAAGTCATCGATAACTTTCATTTGAAGTCGCTAACATTTTGTTTTGCAAGTTAAAAGAGTTTAGAATTTGTGATATTAATTTAGGTACAAAATTCATTCAAATGGTGCTAGTAATTATGCATCGTTGGATACCGACGGCGGAACCATTAACATTTATGTTATGTTACATGTTAATCAACCGTGAGTATCCGATGATGGTAATTATATGATATCGGATAAACTTAAATTTCAGATACTTGAATAATGGCATCACACGAAATGATCTGGAAGAAATACATCTAGTAATTCTTTGCTATTTATCTTTATTTTAACTGTATAACGATAAGAGATCTATTTCTCCTAGAGTTAAAATTAATTTAAAAGGTTAAAAATACTCAATTTAAACAAGAGCTGTCCGTAAGACAGCGCGCTCGACTTTTTTATTGCTTGCCAATAAAAAAAGTTTTTGCAGTAAAAGGCAATACAAGAATCTCTGTATTTTTAAAGTGAACAATGGCCATGAGCATTAAGATATTTAGTGAAGAATTATTTTATTATGACATAATTTATGGTAAAGTGAACAAGTGGATAGGAATGAATTTTTTTAGATTTTTTAAGTTTTTTAGTGCTTGCCTATAATACAAAACATTGACAGTTAAGGGCCATAATTCAAATAAAATCTTTGACAGAATTACCTTCTCCTGGACATGTTTGGGAATCATGATTGTAAACAAGTATTCCAACTTTCAAATTAATATCTCAAACAGTTCAGTCAAAAAGTGGACTGGTACTAAAAAACTTAACCAAGATTCTAAGTCGATAAAAGGCCTTAATTTTTAAAACAAATCCTTGACAGAGTTACCTTCTCTTGCGTACAGATGGGGGTAATGATGTGAATAGCATTAAAAGTTTCAAAGCAATATCTCAAAGGGTTAAGGCAATAAGTGGATTTTACCCATATTCAATGTATTTTCTAAGTCAAAAAGGGGCATAATTCTGTCAAAAACCTTGACAGAGTTATGTCCTCTTGTCTGTTGATGAAGGTCGTGATGGTAAACAAGTATGGTCAGTTTCAAAGCAATACCTCCAATGGTTTTGAAATAAAGTGAGGTGGTACAAAAAACTTAACCAAGCTCAATACACTTTCTAAGTCAAAAAAGGGCCATAATTCTGTCAAAAACCTTGACAGAGTTATGTACTCTTGTCTGTAGATGGAGGTTATGATGGTGAACAAGTATGGTAAGTTTCAAAGCCATACTTGTAATACTTCTGAAATAAAGTGGGGTGGTACGAAAAACTTAACCAAGGTGTGACGCCAACGCCGACGCCGGGGCGAGTAGGATAGCTCCCCTTTTCATAGAAAAGTCGAGCTAAAAATGAATATCAACCAACAAGCAACAGGTAGGTAAAACTTCTGTATTATAAATCTGTGAGAAAAGTAAGCTAAACTACAGTTATACATAACATTGTGTTGTAATTATTTTAATAATTTAGATATTTCCTTGGTTTCAAAGACAAGAATAAGATAATTTATTAGTTTCATTAAAAATGTTAATCTATAAAAGATACTATGTTACTGTCATGATTATAAGACGTACCATGTATCAGCAATGGATATTTGAATAACAGTAAGAAAATTACAGACACAAATGGTTTTACTATTCCTTAACTTGATTTGAGGGAGAAATCACTTCAATATGAAAGTTAACATAAATAAGAGCTCTGTTGTGTATTTTTGAATGAGATAAAAACAAACAAACAAATAAATCTACAATAGAGTACCTACTGACTTGCTCTCCCTTTTCTAATTAGATGAAAAATATATATCTAAAAATATTTGTTTTCTTTAAAGGTTAATAATACAACTTTGTCATCATGGTTAAACATTTTTTCTACATTTGCAGTAAAATGATATAATAATGATAACTGACCACCCAACTTCTGGAAGGACCACCTAACTTTCAAATCTAGTGGTCCGGCGTACCACCTGCTAAAAATGTTAGTGTCGAGGCCTGCTTATAGAACGTTTTTGCTAGAATGAAACTAAAGCAAAATTGTGCCTAGAAAATGCCGAAAATATTCGACAATCATTCAAAATTACATTCATTAAGTCATTTGTAATTTGAGAAAACAGTCTTTAAACTTGCGTTGTAAATTGTCAATAATTTTATCCTTTTGTCGGTAAAATTTGCTAATTTCCAATCAATTGTTGATCAAAGATATTAAATTGTCACCTCGTGTTATATCTGGTAATTACATGTACAGCACGTGTAAACATTAATCTGATCACTATTGCGTGATAATGATCGGAAGCGTTATCGCTGATTGGCTAATCGCATTACGGGTCGATGTGCATAGGACCGCCTACCTATAGACTGACACACGGTTGTAAACAATCAGTAATGTTTATGCATCCTCAGGCAAAATTAAGCGTACGTGGAATCCTTGCTCTGAAATATTTGCGTCCAGCTGTAATAAACATGTGTACCGGGACGCCGAAATAAGCGTCCCCGAGAACCCTGGAGAAGTCACTTCTCCCTAAAATTTTGACCTAGCTCAAGCCCTGTGCGAAATGTTATTCATTGACCTAATGTCAAATTTAAACTCAATCTATATTTTATGATGTTTCTTCTGTGTACTAAATTCATTGAAATGCACTGCCTCCTTCTATGTATCAATGAATCCTTTAAGTGCTGAAATGGAGTCACTGGATTCTCTTTCTTCTCTGACTCACTGGACTTATCAATTTTTCAAAAAGAATAGTGTCTTATCTTAAGGTACAGCTGAAAATGAAACTTTTAAATGACTTCCTTGTTCATCTAGGCTTTGCCTTATTTCATATAAGTTTCAAGCTCCTGTATTCCCAGAATTATCTCCTTTTCATTTTTGAACTTAGAATTCAAAAGTAAATTGATTTTTTAGTATTATCTTTGTTATTATAAAATAATGGTATCTAGATCTACTCTCGACTTAAGATAATTAATTGTTCTTTGTCATTACTCACATCATGCATGACAGCGTTCATAACTCTAGCATCTTTTTTCAATAGCTATTTCCTCTTTGGACTTAAAATTTTACTATTTTCTATTAAATTAAGGATTTGAAAAAAAATTACAAGACAGCCAGTTAATATCATGAAATCCTAGACCTGGTAACATCTGATACATAATTATATATTACTGGTATTGATTACTTTTATTACTTTTTATATGTTTTCATCATAACTTTCATTGTTTAACATTTTCACGTTTATATACCTCTACTCAAGGATAATGAAAAGTTTTTTTGATGAAAGTAGTTAAAGTATCAATGTGATGAATGTGTATGTGATTTTGTCAGGGCATTTTTTGTCACGGACCTGTTCATTTTGTGAAAAAAGGTGCGATTTGTCATAAAATTGTGAAAAAAACACCATATGATATTATTTAGCATTTAGCGACATTATGAAACCGGAAAATCTGCTTCAAGTCAGTACTTTAACCAACTTAACATGAGCTAAAACCATTTAACTTGATTAAAACTATTTCTGTGTTCTTGAAATTGGCGTAAATCATGTTTTAATGGGAGGTAAACAATGTATTTCAAAGACAAAGACCCAATATTTTGTGAAATTTCTCTTGTAATTGTGAATTTTTTTCCGCCACTTTGTGAAAAAAAGGTGCAATTTTGAATTGTCAAGGGGCCTTATATCGGCCCCTGTTATAGAAGGAAAAAAAGCCCTGTTTGTAGAGAAAGGAAGAATTTAACCGCAATTTATATGCATGTTTTGTCTTCAGTAAAAAAATCCTTAACACGGCATTGGTTGTATTAAAGAACAAACAGTGTTAAATACAATAACAAATATTGTTGTAAAAATTCAATCCAAAAACTTTATTTATGGATCAATATTAAAAATATAGTACTGTTTTGATATCTCTTCTTAACAAAGATAATTTCAAACTACGTACATGCACACTGCCAAACTTTTCAATTTCTGTTTGTAATTGATCGTATTTCTGAATACTTATATAATAGCGAGCTAGACTAGCTGGCCCGAGCAAAGCGACATTTATAGTAACAAGAGTACCTGCTAAGTGATGGTTTTGAAAACTTTCGTATGAAGTACCGAATTGGACACATAGCAACTTTTCGAATTACAAGATAACGATAAAAGCCGATGAACTCTGATTGAAAACGGAAACGTAGACTGGTGTCCTGCGCACTTTTAAAGGAACCATAATAGAAAGGAGGAACCAGAATAAAAGGAAGCATAAAAATAATGAATGACAATTTTAAAACAGAAAATGTAAAATAACAAGAGCTGTCGGTAGGACAGCACGCTCGACTATTCTAAGTGCTTGATAGTAAAAGAGCCTTGATAATGTTAAATTTTCTAAGTTCACAAAAGGGCTAAGTTTTTTATAAATTCATGTTATAGGCCTTAGAGAGAGTCTTATTATACAGTATTGGCTTGACTATTCAGAAGGTAATGTCACAAGGGTGTTTTATTGAGTATAATAATACTAATTACCTATGAATACATAAATTTGACAGAAAAGGTACAAAGGCTTGTTATTAAGATGCTTTATCAAGTAAATCACTGCTTTATTATTATGAATGCATAAAATTGTCCCAAAAAAGGCACAAACCCTTCAGTAGTTATTGAGCTTACAAGCAAAACTTTACCATGAATTTCTAAGTTGAAAAAGGGGAGAAAAATCAGCCTAAATGCAAGATAGAATTATGGATCTTTGTCAGTGACCTACAATTATGACCCTAAATGCAGATGTGAAGTTTAAAAAAAATATCTTTAATAGTTATTGAGATATGTAAAACTTGCATGTAAACATTAACCAAGAGACTAAGTAGAAAAGGGGAGATGAATCAGCCTTAATGCAAGAGAGAGTTATGGAACTTGGTCAGTGACATACAATTATGACCCTCCAATTATGACCCTAAGTGCATGTGTAAAGTTTCAAGTAAATATCTTTGAAGACCTTTAACCTTTAACAAAAATTTCTAAGTTTCAAAGGGGCAAATAATTCTGTCAATATTGTAGGTAGAGTTATCCAACTTGTCAATCTGATGTACCTTGTTACTATAAATAAGTATTGTAAGTTTCAATTAAATATCTCAAGTAATAATTGAGATATTTGACTTCACAAAAAACTTTAACCAAAATTTCTAAGTTAAAAAGGGGCATAATTCTGTCAATATTGTAGGCAGAGTTATCTTACTTGTCAATCTGATGTACCTTGTTACTATAAATAAGTATTGTAAGTTTCAATTGAATATCTCAAGTAATTATTGAGATATTTGACTTTACAAAAAACTTTAACCAAAATTTCTAAGTTAAAAAGGGGCATAATTCTGTCAATATTGTAGGCAGAGTTTTCCAACTTGTCAATATGATGTACCTTGTTACTATAAATAAGTATTGTAAGTTTCAATTGAATATCTCAAGTAATGATTGAGATATTTGACTTTACAAAAAACTTTAACCAACGCAGACGCCGACGCGGACGCTGACGCCGGGGCAACTACAATAGCTCTCATATTCTTCGAATAGTCAAGCTAAAAATTAACTATCTTACGATAGAGAAAATCGAGCTTGCTTATAGGCTTTGCTTTTTTCATATTAATTTACTCCTTAATTTCTTATTAATTAAACAATCTATATCCTAATATAAATTTTCAATAGACTCTATTCAGAGCAACAGATAAGCTTTAAAAGTGAATTGGGTATTACTCCATCATTTCCTTTGGAATTGGGTATTGGCTCCATTTAATTGGGTATTCCAAAACATGTTACCCTATGATTTCAAGATCAATTGGGTATTCAATTATGAAGATATGAATTTTATGGTTTTTATATCAATAAATTTAAAACTGTATTATAAAGAAAATAGGATAAACAATTTACTATAACTTTTCACAATTGATTTATTTTTTATATAAAATGCTCATGTTATATTTCATAATATTTTTAACATGTATGTTTTCTGACTGATTTTTGATTACTTATGACTGTTTTGTTTCAAATCATTTTCCCTTTTGTATGACACCATATTGCCTTCAAAGCGTCTATTGATACAGCTGGGACCCACAGGGTCTTGGGGTTGGTCTCATTTTGAAGCTTAATATAAACGTGAAATAGTGATAAAAGTTTTTTTTAATTGTCTGGCCAATTGTTTTCACAACGGCCCGGGAAATGAATCCCTTGCTTGTGGGCTCGAATCTGGAGTTTCCGGCCTTCTCTTAACATATACACGCCTGGCAAACTGTCGCTCCACTTCAAAATTGTGGTGTACGGTAAAACGAGCGAACGGCATTTCCGAGATAGAGCGGAAGGCCGATTTAAACGCCTAATTGTAAGTATTGTTTATGTTTTTGTCTTGTAATTTATTTAAGTTGTATTTTTTCGAAAAACGGAAAATGTAGTTCCGTGTAGGATTGATTTAGGCTTCCAATGATCTAACCTGTTACAAATAGAAAATTATATTAAGCCCGGGAGAACTTTTCTCCCTGACGAAGCGAACAATGATTTGTAGAATATTGAACTTCCCGACCATAGAAATGCCATACCTTTCGGATTTCTTGAAAAAGTGTATTAGTAAATTATCAACCCGTAATAAGAACTTGTCCTTCGTGCAAAATAAATTACTCCTGAAGGATTTCTTAAATTTGTAAATCGATATTTTTCGAAAGTAGTGGAGCGAAAGGGCGAGAGATGGAGCAAAAGGTTCGATGTTGAGCGCAAGGCGATATTAATTTGACGTATTAGGAGGAGCGTAGTTAATGATTTTGTTAAATAAAAGCTTTAGAAGTTAAAATAGACATGATCAAGTGTTAAGACCGAGATATATATACCTTTTAAAGAGAACTAATAAATTGTGATATCCTTTCAACGACTATAGCGTAATAACTGTAATCGCAAAGGTGTCACCTATGGCTTCCGTGTAGATTCCTTCATTACTTATGTTCGAAATTTGGGTGAGGCCCGACCATTGAATCATACACATTAATGCATGGCATAATACAGGATGCCACTTATTCGAGGTCAATCATGATTTTTGACACGGTTATGTACATTTAACAAGAGCTGTCACAGGAGACAGCGAAGCTCGACTAATAAAATACTGGACGCAGTAAGGAGGACAAAACTATGAAAGAAAAATCAATTATGTATAATTATGTATTAAGTTATAGTAAAAAAATAATATTTGTTAAAATAAATTCCAAGATCAAGGGGAATAATTCTAGAAATAGTCATGCTAGAGTTATGAACCTTGTCACACAACATTTGTGTAATGATAAGAAATATATATTGAAGTTTGAAGCAGATACCTTAAAAAGTAAAGAAGTTATTATATTTCTTAAAGAAAATCCTAAGTTCAAAGAGGGATAAATCTGTAAATATTGCTTCAAGAGTTATGAACATTGTCACATAAAATGTAATTGATGATAAGGAATAAGTATTTGAAGTTTGAGGTAGATACCTTTAAAAATAAAAAAGTTATAATAAAAAATAACATTTTTCTACCAAAAAATCTAAGTTTATGGGGAGATAATTCTTGCAATATTGGTGCTAGAGTTATGAACCTTGTCAAATGAGATGTGGATGATGATAACGTAAATATATTTGAAGTATGAAGTTGATCCCTTTAGAAATAAATAAGTAACAGTAAAAAATAATATTTTTTATGGAAAATTCTAAGTTCAAAGGGAGATAAATCTGAAAATATTGGTGCTAGAGTTATGAACCTTGTCACATAAGATGGGGATGATGATAACATAAATATATTTGAAGTATCAGGTTGATCCCTTAAGAAATAAAGAAGAAACAGTAAGAAATAGTACTTTTTGAGGAAAATTCTAAGTTCAAGGGGAGATAAATCTGAAAACATTGGTGCTAGAGTTATGAACCTTGTCACATAAGATGGGGATGATCATAAGCTACATATATTTGAAGTATGAGGTTGATCCCTTAAGAAATAAAGAAGAAACAGTAAAACATAGTATTTTTTAAGGAAAATTCTAAGTTCAAGGGGAGATAAATCTGAAAATATTGGTGCTAGAGTTATGAACCTTGTCACATAAGATGTGGTTGATGATAAGGAACATATATTTGAAGTTTGAAGTTGATACCTTAAGAAATGACAAAGTTATAGGGAAAAATATTTTACTGCACCAAAACTTTAATCTAAAATCTGGACGCGGAAGCGGACGCCGGGGCGAGTAGGACAGCTCTCCATATACTTCGTATAGTCGAGCTAAAAACGTGTGTCCGTGCAAATGCGATAAAGTCGAATATTTTTAGTTCTACCGCGAACAAATGTTTCCGAGCAGGTACGTGTAACTCGATTGTTTACGCCAAAATGTTATGTTTTTCGAAAAGTTAGAAATTCAAGGTGCAGAACAGAAACAAAATTATGCAATGCATGGAACACATTAAATTAAATGGATCACTACTACCGAGTTCAGTTCACAATTACTTTCTGTAATTAATAGCTCTAACGTACCTGTTCTGAGCAAAACACAAATAAGCCACGTTTTCATGAATTTGAAAGGTGGGGAATCGCTATGAAAATGGTTGACAAGGTGTCAGTCGTTATAAGGATATAACACGTGTTCCAGTTATGTTTCAAGATACTTCCTCCCTTATTTAGCATTGTTGTTTAGTTTATTATTTTCCTCTCAAAAGGAGGCAGAACTCAGTCGGTGTACGGACTAAAATTATCAATAATATAATAGACCTAGTTATAGTAGAAATTTCTATTTACACTTAAAGACGAAAATAATAATCGATTTTGTGGCATTTGCACGGACACACGTTTTAAAATGTACATCACCGTGTCAAAAATCATGATTGACTTTGAATAAGTGGCATCCTGTATTATGCCATGCATTAATGTGTATGATTCAATGGTTGGGCCTCATCCAAAATTCGAACATTTATGAAGGAATCTACACGGAAGCCATAGGTGACACCTTTGCGATTACATTTATTACGCTATATAGTCGTTGAAAGGATATCACAATTTATTAGTTCTCTTCAAAATGTATATATATATCGGTCTGAACACTTGATCACGTCTATTTTAACTTCTATAGCTTTTATATGTAAAAAATCATAGACTACGCTCCTCCTTATATGTCAAATTAATATCGCCTTGCGCTCAACATCGAACCTTTTGCTCCATCTCTTGCCCTTTCGCTCCACTACTTTCGAAAAATATCGGTTTACAAATTCAAGAAATCCTTCAGGAGTAATTTATTTTGCACGAAGGACAAGTTCTTATTACGGGTTGATAATTTACTAATACACTTTTTCAAGAAATCCGAAAGGTGTGGCATTTCTATGGTTGGGAAGTTCAATATTCTACAAATCATCGTTCGCTTCGTCAGGGAGAAAAGTTCTCCCGGGCTTAATATAATTTTCTTTTTGTAACAGCTAAGATAATTGGAAGCCTAAATCAATCCTACACGGAACCACATTTTCCGTTTTTCGAAAAAATACAACTTAAATGAACAACAAGACAAAAACATAAACAATACTTACAATTAGGCGTTTAAATCGGCCTTCTGCTCTATCTCGGAAATGCCGTTCGCTCGTTTTACCGTACACCACAATTTTGAAATGGAGTGACAGTTTGCCGGGCGTGATATAGTATATTTTTAAAGGGGGTCATTATTTACATTTTTTTTGTTGTTTTTTTTTTACACTTTTAAGATGAACACAGGTTTTTTTATCAATCCGGTCATATTTTTTTCTTCCCAGGTCCGATACTCCTGCCTGTGCTGGGACCTACTTAATGACAGTCTCCGCAAAATCAATGGTCTCTGCCGGTCTATTAAGACCGTCGACCTGAGTAGACAAATTGACGGTCTCATGCTTAATTGATATGGCTTATTCGGTCTTTGGAGCATTGATTCGTGAATATTCGGATAACATGCATATCGACATAATTTGTCCAAATATACGAGCGAACGACAGATCAATTTTGCGGTGGTGAAAATGACAATACGCACAGGTTTTTAAGACAATTGCATATTTTATTTTTTTCAATGGGTTTTGACACGCATTCTTAAAAAATCAATTGCGTATTATATAAAATTAATTGCGATAATACGCAAATTCGCACCTTCTCTGTTGCTCTGCTATTATAGAGGGCCGAGTTGACCCTTTACCTTTTATGTAAATTGTGTGGGTAAATTCCATTTTCAGTTGTTAGAATTTGATTTCAGGCTTTCCCGTTTTTCTAAGTTATTGCGCTATATTTTCCCTTCAGAAAGTCACGGGTTGTTTTGATAATTTGAAAAAAAAATCGCTGTAGACTGTAGTGATAGTCTCGAAGACGAACTTCAAGAAGCATAAATTTTTTGTGACGCACCCAAAGCCAAAGGACTCGGGCGACATAAAATTATGTTTTGTAAGAATTGTAGTAAGTGTTAACCTTTTGCAGTCTTTCGACAAGAACAGCTTTAACACCTGATTTATCCAAGTCACGTTTCTCCAACTGTAATCTTAAATCAACAACTCGTAAGTCTGCAACTCGTTTGGACTCCTTCGTGGCCATCTTTCCAATATGGCGTTTGTCCGGATTATGACGGAAATTTTTCCATTCTGAAACTCTCTGACTTTTTCCTCACTCGCAACATGACGCCAACTCGCCGGTTATTTACGAAGATTAACGATCTTCCTAGTCGCATAATCTCGGCCGTTTCCGTATTGATTGATAACTATCGGAACATCTCGGCTATTTTCAATAATAACGAGGACAGACGGGTAAGAGCCGAAAGGTGCGATCTGCGAAATGCAAATTTTGTAAAAATATACAGATTTAAGCAAGTTATTAGCTATACTTAAAAAATTCACCATAACAGTAACTGTATATGAATGCAACAAAACAAATTTTCTAATTAGTTACTTTATTTTTTGCTGCTTTCTGTACTTATTTGACAAAATGCCTCTTTTTATGGCTATTTCGGACCACGGACATTTCGGACCAGAGTTTTAAGACATACTAAATCTACATCATACTGCTTAACAAACAATTCTGATTATGACTAGCAGGCTAGACTAGAGTTTTGGACACTTTGGATCTTGATATGCAGTGTTGCATCTAGAATTTCAAAATTATGGGGGATTGTCCCCCACTTAATTGAAAAATGTGGGGGATTTGAAAAAAATGTGGGGGACATACACTTACCTTACAATATGACATACTGAAAAGAATTCATTTGTAATACCTTCAGGCATTTTTGACAGTTATCGTCCGCTCAAAAACGGAAGTAGAAAAAATAAGATATTGACCAATATTACAAAACACACGCAAGATGACTCAGGTCGGCTGCTACACGCGATTAAGTACGTATTTTAGTCATAACCACAAGTGAAAACAAATATGGCTGAAGCGTTTGAGATAGTTTTTAGATACGATGAAGATAAACTGAATTAAGTTGAAAAGATAGTCAGATGCGCGAGTTGGCGGGCACTGACTTAATAAAAATGCGCGATCTGCATAAAAAATGCGCAAATTGCGCAATAGTGCGGCCTAGATGCAACACTGGATATGGGCACCTCAGATGATACAGACACTTTGGCCACGAAATGTTGACGTGTATCGATTACCATTTACCACAGACACTTGGGGTTTGGAGCTCAAAACCCCTTTTAAAATCCAAATAAAATGCATATTTGTCAATCTCACCACATGTACTGATCATATTTATCAAGAAAACTTAATATAAGCCGTTTTGAAAAAAATTCATATTTCAACATCTATAATAATACACAAAATAAAAATGTTCGCCGGTAAAAATCCGCACCCCTACTGTCATAATCACCATGTATTTTATTCTATTTCCAAAATTTTTGTGCCACCACTTTAGCAGGAGGGGGGGGGGGAGACATTTAGATTTACCCTTGTCTGTCCGTTCGTCCATTGGTTTGCTCTACCAATAACTTAAGATTCTTTTTACCAACAGCTTTCATTTTTTGGTAATTAGATTGGTCGTGATATAAGTAGATGATCCCTTTGAGGTCACCAGGTCAAAGATCACGGGCCTTGACTAAAAAAAGCTTGTCGGCCCAATAATTTAAGATTCCTTTGACAAACAGTCTTCATATTTGGCATAGAGGTTAGTCATGATTAGTAGATGACCCGTATTGATTTTTAGGTCACTGGGTCAAAGGTCAAGGGGGCCTTGATTAAAAAAAGCTTGTCGCTTAATTGCTTAAGAATGCTTTTGTCAACAGTCTTCATATTTGGCATGGAGGTTAGTCATGTTTAGTACATGACTCCTATTATTGTCCCCCGCCTTTTCGAAGAAAAAAGGGGGATATAGAAATAGGCTCCGTCCGTCCGTCTGTCCGTCCGTCTGTCACACTTTCGTGTCCGGTCCATAACTTTGTCATAAATGAAAGGAATTTGAAATAAATTGGCAAAAATGTTTATTATAATAAGACGATGTGTCATGCGCAACAACCAGACCCCTACCTCCAGGGTCAAGGTCACACTTGCTCATTCAAGGTCAACATTGTCTATTTGAGGGTATATGTCGTGTCCGGTCCATAACTTTCTTATCTATGAAGGGATTTTGTAAATACTTGCCATAATTGTTCACAATAATCAGATGATGTGTCATGCGCAAAAAACCAGTCACCTACCTTCAAGGTCAAGGTCACACTTTGAGGTCAAATATTAACATAGTCTGTTACAGGGTATATTTCGTGTCCGGTCCATAACTTTGTCATTTATCAAAGGAATTTGAGATAACTTGGCACAAATGTTTGTTATAATAAGAGGATGTGTCATGCACAACAACCAGACCCGTACCTTCAGGGTCAAGGTCGTTCTTGCTCATTCAAGGTTAACATTGTCTATTTGAGGGTATATGTCGTGTCCGGTCCATAACTTTCTTATCTATGAAGGGATTTTGTAAATACTTGCCATAATTGTTCACAATAATCAGATGATGTGTCATGCGCAAAAAACCAGTCACCTACCTTCAAGGTCAAGGTCACACTTTGAGGTCAAATATTAACATAGTCTTTTACAGGGTATATTTCGTGTCCGGTCCATAACTTTGTCATTTATCAAAGGAATTTGAGATAACTTGGCACAAATGTTTGTTATAAAAAGACGACGTGTCATGCGCAACAACCAGACCCGTACCTTCAGGGTCAAGGTCGTACCTGCTCATTCAAGGTCAACATTGTCTATTTGAGGGTATATGTCGTGTCCAGTCCATAACTTTCTTATCTATGAAGGGATTTTGTAAATACTTGCCATAATTGTTCACAATAATCAGATGATGTGTCATGCACAAAAACCGGTCACCTACCTCCAAGGTCAAGGTCACACTTGGAGGTCAAATACTTACATAGTCTGTTACAGGGTATATTTTGTGTCAGGTCTATAACTTTTTCATAGATAAAAGGATTTTGAAAATACTTCACACAAATAGTCACTATAATAAGAGGATGTGTCATGCGCAACACCTGCATGCCTACCTTCAAGGTCAAGGTCACACTTAGAGGTCAAAAATTAACATAGTCTGTTATAGGATATATTTTGTGTCGAATCTAGAACTTCTTCATAGTTCAAGGGATTTTGGAATAACTTGGCACAAATAGTCACAATAATAAGCCGATATGTCAGGTACAACACCTGCACCCCTACCTCTTAAGGTCAAGGTCACACTTAGAGGTCAAAGGTTAACAGAGTCTGTTATTTGGTATATTTTTTGTCCCGTCCATTACTTCTTCATAGATTAAGGGATTTTGAAAATACTTTGCACAAGTAGTCACAATGATTAGATTATTGTTACATTTGCAGATCTAGCATTGATCATAATTTTGGACTGAATGTCCTGAGATCCATACCTCAATCTTTTGAAATAACACAATTTTATGCTTCATAGAAAACTCCCGGAGCGGGGGACGTTGGTAACTCTGTTACAAATTCTTGTTAAAGAGGTCACTGGGTCAAAGGTCATATGGGCCTTGAATATAACTTAAAATTCCTTTGACCCACAGTCTTCATATTTCGCATCGGGGGTTAGTCATGATTAGAAGATGATCCCAATTGATTTTTAGGTCACTGGGTCAAAGGTCAATGTCACAAGGACCTTGACTTCAAAAAGTTTGTCGGCCCAATAACTTAAGAAACCTTTGACCCACAGTCTTCATATTTGGCATGGAAGTTGATAATGACCATAAGATGACCTCTATTGATTTTGAGGTCAAAGGTCAAGGTCACAGGGGCCTTGACCAAAAAATGCTTGTCTGCTCAATTGCTTAAGATATGCTTTGGTCAACAGTCCTCATTTAGGCTTTATATGACTAATAGATGACCCCTATTGATTTTAAGTTGACTCTGCCAGAGTTTAAGGTCACATGGATTTTTACTTTAATAAGCTTGTCTGCTCAAACGCTTGTAGTGTATTGATTTTGACATTTGAAGCATGTAGAACAGTGATTTTTTTTCCTGCATTTTACAGCTGAATAAAGGCTGTTTCCCCTAGCTCTAAATAGGTATATTTTCCCCTAAAAATGCTACTATTTTCCCCCTGAAATGCCCTTTGCACATTTTTCACTAGAGCCATGACTTAACAGGAGCTGACTTATATCAACTTAAGACAGAACGCTGTCCCTACAGAACACCCCTGCATGTATCATGGATGTTAAATTGAATTGAAATTGAATATTATAAAACATGTGTGGGTAAACCATTCTCAGTTGTTAGAATTTGATTTTCCCCTTTTCTGATTTATCACGCTATATTTTCCCCTTCAGAAAGACACTGAAAATTGATAAAAAAAAATCACTGTAGAATACATAACTTGGCAATGTACTGGCTTAGTAAGGCCATTATTTTTTGATATTTCGGTTTACTGACCCGCCGACTCTGTATTTTGGGAAAAGGAAAAAAAAAATCTGCCCCCCCCCAAAAATTCTGTGTTGTCTTGAAATACGCCGCTAACAAAGAAACGTCACAGTAAGTATTTAAATTAACTGTTAAACCCACCATATGCCAGACTATTTTACATACGATTTATACAGTGAGATACGCAACCAGTTATCTTTACTCAAGAATAGCCTGTCGAAAGTGTTTATTGGTGTATTATGAAAGAATGTCTGTTAAATGGGTCAAGCCATTCTCACAGCTTTGATCATATTTCATCAATGCATTTAAGGTCCAAATGCATAAAAATGTAAAAAAAAAACTACAAATACAAAAAAAAACACGCCAAATTACGTAAGCATTTACATTCAAGGACAGAGCGAGAGAAATCTGCTGCAATTGACAAGATCAGTATTTTCAGATTTAACAAAAAAAAAATTAGTCTTTAAAAGCAGATAGAATACAGGTTTTCAAACAAACAAAATAAAAAATTGCACTTACTATTAATGATAGATAAGTAGATTTCATGTGTGTTTTTAAACAATGGCAATGTCAGCAAAAGATTTTTTTTTGTGTATTTAGACAATCTTTGGAATAGACAATCGGCGATGTATTTAATTTCATTGCTCTAGTAAGTACTATGTATATGTATGCACCACATTTATAGTTATGAAAACCCTTTTTTTTTCTTTCTTTTTTTTCCTGCCGCCGACCCTACCTTTTTTTGGAAAAAATCAGTAAACCAAAATATAAAAAAAAATTAGCCTAACCTCAGATTTGGCAGGGACGTTGTCCTTGAGCTCTAAATGGCTACTGTTGATTCTGACAAAGTGGTATGTTGGGGTATTCACGCCATTACAGTGACAGTTCTAGTTTTAACTGACTCATATCTTAAAATTAATTCACCTTAATAAAAACATTTTCTTTTCTAAACATAATTAATAAAAGACACCAAAAGTTATTTTTTCTTTTGGTAAACATTGAAAATATGAGGCTACAATTGTATAAAAAAAGTTCACTTTTAATTCAAAAAAATTCTAACATCAGTCTGTATTGTAGACATATCTTATGGTCAAAAGGAAAATGCTCTGATCAAAATTTAGCATTAGGAGTATTGTTTTCTAAGGGTTTATAATACAGTCCTACTTTCCTGATAATGTGTATCACATGATACACATAACAGGTATTGATGACCTATTTTAAATCCCTCCTATGATTGATAACCTGATCCTTAAAGTCTTAAACAATACTGTAGCAGTATTCTATAGAGAATTATACCCTTTTCTTCATTTTAGAATGGATTGGTTAGCAGAGCAGTGCAGGAGAATCCAGGAGCAGAAATTGAAGCAAGAAAGGTCTATTAGATATTTAAAACAACTGTTCAAAGCATGGTGAGTGTAATGCATATAATTCTTTTCTTGCATATCAGACTGGCGTTTCCTCGAGTTTTACCCATGCCGGAAATTTCATCTGGCATGGGGGGTTCCAGATGAGTCGCGTGCTGTACAATGGCACGGTTAGGATGACGTCAATTTACCGTTATGAATGAAGTTGTAATTCATACGCTGTTGTAAGAAAGTAGTTACGGTTGTTATGATATAAATTTTCATTGAAAATAAAGATAAAAAATTTAAAATATAATGGAATATGGTAGAATATGCAAGAAAAAACATCTGACATATGTTTGTGGTTCGGATCGGAATATCCGTCCCTCGGTCACCCGCCCATGGGCGGTAACTCGGCAAGCCTCGTTACCGCCCAATGGGCGGGCCACCTTGGGACGGATATTCCTATCCGAACCGCAAAATATGACAGAAATTATTAATGTAAGCTATATATATATAAATGATGGTAACCAATAAGCTAAAGAGGGAAAGCATTATATTTATGGATAAAGAATTTGTATGCACTGAGCATTGTGTGTAGCCTGTGTATTTAGGCCAGCTGGTAATTCTGTGTATTCCTTACTTTTGCATGAGGGTATGTAAAATCTTCCTCTTAATGTGAAGCAGAAAAAAAAATTCACAAAGGTATACCCTTGTTTTTGTTCGTGTTACTGTAAAATGCAAGCATTTACAACAAATGTACAAGACTGAAATGACAGATTTGAATAATATTAAGTTCATGATAAGATATATATTTATGACAATATGTTTGTATATGTAATGATCTGCCATTGTAATTAATTGACAGGCCAGTCAAAGCTGAACTAGAAGAAGAGAAATCTGAGAGACAGACAGCTTCAAATAAAGGTAAATAGTATGTGTATGTGAAATGATTTTACAGGGATTTCTATATTTATATAATTGTATTGAAGGTCATTATTGAAAAATCATTTAATTTACTAATGCTAATCCTTGCCCTTTTTGTGAGATATGCTTATACATGTACATTAAATTGGTACCCATTCTGTTAGCTAAAATATTTGGTTTCTATTAACTTGTTATCCCCCGCCGAAAAATTTCGGCGGAGGATATAGAAATAGTCTCCGTCCGTCCGTCCGACCTTCCGTCCTTCCGCACTACCGAAAAGGGATAGGGGGCCATCTAACTGTAAACAGAACAAAAGAGAACAATAGAGTTCATTCCGTAACAATAGAGTAAGGGGCCATTGGCCCTCTATTAAACAATAGAAAATAACAAAAGAAATGGCCCCTTATTCCATTTCGGCCGGACGTCCGTCCGTCCGTCCGTCCTTCCGTCCGACATTTTTGTCCGGAGCATATCTCTAAAAGTATTTGAGTTATCAACTTGAAACTTCATAGGTGGATAGACCTCATTGAGGAGGAGTGCAGTGCACAAGAATGATAACTCTACCTTGCATGATTTTTGAGTTATTGCCCTTTGTTATTTTTCAAAATTGATTTTTGTCCAGAGCATAACTCCAAAAGTCTATGAGATATTAACATGAAACTTCATAGGTGCATAGATCTCACTCAGGAGGTGTGCAGTGCACAAGAATGATAACTCTACCTTTCATAATTTTTGAGTTATTGCCCTTTTTTATTTTTCATACCTAATTTTTCACCTGAGTGGAGCATAACTCAAAAAGTGTTTGAGATATCAACATGAAATGTCATAGGTGGATAGATCTTATTGAGGAGGAATGTTGTGCGCAAAAATGATAACTCTTCCCTATACAATTTTTGAGTTATTGCCCTTTGTTTTTTTTATGCTATTTTGTCCAGAGCTTATCTCAAAAGTATTTGAGGTATCAACTTGAAACTTCAAAGGTGGATAGATCTCATTGAGGAGGAGTGCAGTGTTTAAGAATGATAACTCTACCCTGCATTATTTTTGAGTTATTGCCCTTTGTTATTTTTCAAAATTAATTTTTTGTCCAGAGCATAACTTAAAAAGCCTTTGAGATATCAAAATGAAAACTTCATAGGTGCATAGATCTCACTCAGGAGGTGTGCACTGCACAAGAATGATAACTCTACCTTTTATAATTTTTGAGTTATTGCCCTTTGTTCTTTTTCATACTTAATTTTTCAATTCAATTTTTTTCTCAAAAAGTATTTGAGGTATCAACTTGAAACTTCATAGGTGGATAGATTTTACTGAGGAGGGATGCAGCACACAAGAATGATAACCTACCCTGCATTATTTTTCAGTAATTGCCCTTTGTTATTTTCAGCCATCAGTATTCACATAGGTTTCAAATCTGTAATCATTATAGCCATCAGTTTTCTTTACCAAAAGACCTCTTAAAATGGAATTATTCCGCTCTACTACATATACATTCTTCCAATGAGCAAACACATTCGGCAGGGGATGGCCATGTTGACATGGCTCTTGTTAAGCATTATTTAAAAGCATGTGTTAAAATGGGTCCTCACCCTATACAATAGTGAATTATAACATAACAATTCCATGAAAACTAAACTATTCCACTAATACTCTAATGTCAGGCATATTTTTTTATGGTACAGATGTTTATTCCATTATTTTGTTGTGTGTTGTAATGGGAGAACCTTATTTTAATTACAAAGGTCAAGAACTGGCTCTGTTGCACATAAGTAAAATTCCAACATAAGTATATTCCAACACTTTTAGGCATAACATTTTAGTTACCAAGTTTAACTTTCCATGTCATGCAATGAGTAAAACTCAAAACACCTCTGGAAGAAAATATGCAAGAAATGAAAATTTTACAATTGGTTATGCTTGTTAACCCTTTCCCTCATGAGCATATTGTGAAAAATGACCGTTTTCATTGAAAAGCCTCCTGTTACAAGTTCAAACTGCTATGAAACTATGACAAATGCTTCAATACTAATCAAACTTGGCACAAATGTTGACTGGACCATTTCCTTTGTAACAACATGCTCAGTCTAAAATTTCCTGTTACCATGGCAAGGAGGGGACATCTCAAAATTGCCAAAAATCACTATTTTGCCTTGATTTTTTCCATCAAAATTTATTTCAAAGTGCTGCAACTTCTCAAGGGATTGAGATAGATTCAAAGGCTTTTCAGCGTTGGTTACACGTTACCTTATGATCGACCTGGGGTCAATTTTAGCCTCTCACAAGTCCAAACATTTCTTGGTGATGAGGGGGACTACCGCCCCAATTCAAACCCCCCAAACATTTTTGTGTCGCCTTGAAAAAGGCGACATAATAGGGGTTACTTTTGTCGGCGGTGTCGTTGTCGGTGTCAGAGTCCCCTTAAGCTTGTCCGGAGCATAAGTCAGTCATTATAAGTCGGATTGACTTCAAACTTGGTATGCATACTTCTTACAATGACCTGAAATGCAGTGCACAAGAACCGGTACTCTGCACTTCTTATTTTTTGAGTTATTACCCTTTGTTAATTTTCATACTTTATTTTTGTCCGGGCCATTTCTCCTTAAGTATATAATCTATGGACTTGAAACTTCATAGGATGATAGATCTCATTAAGAAGAAGTGCAGTGCACAAGAACTGGTATTCTGCATTTCTTATTTTTTGAGTTATTGCCCTTTGTTAATTTTCATACTTTATTTTTGTCCTGGCCATTTCTCCTAAAGTATAAAAGCTATGGACTTGAAACTTCATAGGATGATAGATCTCATTAAGAAGAAGTGCAGTGCACAAGAACTGGTACTCTGCATTTCTTATTTTTTGAGTTATTGCCCTTTGTTAATTTTCATACTTTATTTTTGTCCGGGCCATTTCTCCTAAAGTATAAAAGCTATGGACATGAAACTTCATAGGATGATAGATCTCATTAAGAAGAAGTGCAGTGCCCAAGAACTGGTACTCTGCATTTCTTCTTTTTTGAGTTATTGCCCTTGTTAATTTTGAAACTTTATTTTCATCCAGGCCATTTCTCATAAATTATAAAAGCTTTAGACTTGAAACTTAATAGGATGATAGATCTTATTGATAAGAAGTGCAGTGCACAGTAACTGCTGCTCTGCATTTCATATTTTTTGAGTTATTGCCCTTTTTTGATTTTCAAATTTCACTTTTGTCCTGGCCATTTCTCCTAAACTATATTGTTCACAAGGCGACACATCCGACTCGCAGAGTTCTAGTTTCACTTTTTGAGGCATAAAAGAGGGAGGGGGTCAAAAGTGCGTTGTTTCGCGTATATATGAGGTAAAGGGTGAAATCATACAGTATGAAAGAAAATACTTTTAACGTAAGATTAATTTGAAGAATAATTTATGATTTTGACAGAGAAGAAGAATGATGAGCTTGAGAATAGTGATGACAGGTTAACGGCAGAAGAAAAGGAAGGATTATTAATGATGGATCAGTTGTTGTCAAAAGCACAGAAAGCTAGGGACTTACAGAAAAAGGTAACAGCAAATTTAAGACTAAAGACAAAAATTATGTAGACTTTTGCTTCAATTTTCATGTAACATAAATTTATTAAGAAATGATATAATCTGTGTACATTTTTAGCTTGACTATTATATTTATAAAATAGGAAGAGCTATTCTATTCACTTAAACAATAAAATATCTCTTCATAGAGTATCTCTACACTGTAATTGTTTCACAAATTTGATATTTTGCAAATTAAGGTTTACAGCTTAATCTGAATTTATGTAACTTGTTTTATTAATTTATTCTCGGCACCCAGCTTGAAGAGCCCAAAAAGCCAAAGACTATTCAAAGTGTAAAACAGAAGACCAAAATTGACCATGACTTAAACCAAAATGACAAAACTAGAATGGAAACTGGTGATAAGAAAGAATTACAAAAGAGGTTACAAGAAGTTGAAATTGTCGGCAATGTTCAAACATCTAAAGTGCCTCAAGAGACAGCACATCATGCAAGTGCACCTGCTAAAAATAAGCCTGTGAGTTGTGGAAAGCCACAAGGTAAAGGACTAAGCAAAGCTAACCCTGTTGAAAAGATTGAGAGACAAAAAATATCTCAAAGACCCCAAAGCAGTTCTGGTACAAGGAAAATAGTACCGGTTCATGTAAATGCTCCTTTCCAAACCAATCCAAACTTAAGGTCTTCAAAGTTACAGACAACCTATAAAGCTGCAACTGCTAAAACATTATCTAAATCCCGTGGTGCTGGAAAGTGCAGGCAGTAGGGCAAGAGAAGCAAAAAGGGGAGTGAAAGAAAGGAGACAGTAGCCAGTAGGTTGTAAATCTATTAAAACTGAAGATGAAAATGAAAAAAAAAACATAAAAAATCTTACCAGAAGTTGATCAGCAAATAGATTACAGTGTTAAAATGGAATGCTGATGTTTGTAAAGAAACAGAGAATTCTTTAAATATGAATTGTAACAATGATGTCAAATTCTCAAGTTAGATGCTACTTCTATGAAGACAGTCAAGATACATCAGCAGGTAATAAATGTCATGGTAGTGAAGACAAAGACAGTGATGAATCATTTTTCCTGAAGAAAGATGGGTAAGTTGGATTTACTGAACATGCAAAAAGGTAAAGGATTCGAGGCTGGAATTACAATTATTATTTATACTGCTATAGTGTTTTAGAAATATGTTTTGGGTTCAATTTGTAAATGCAGTTTGGAAATAAAAAAATCAGCCGTTTCAAATATTAGTTACTTAATATTTTTTTTATATGCATATGTATGGTTTCAGATTTTTTTTTTAACCATTCTATTAAGAATAAGATTGAATATTGAAGCTTTTATATGTTGTAATAAGTAAATTTGATGAAATATATATATTTTTTAGTGCTCACCTGAGTGTTCCTGCCAGACTGAAAAATGGATATACCAAAATAGGAAGTTTCGTCAGAAATTGTATGCACAAACTGTCACTCAGAAAGTCAGAACTCCTCATGCATCTGCAGATTTCCCGCAATGTCTTCAATGTGCTGTATGTATTTTCTTAATAAGACTGCCTTTAATCTTTTTTGTGCCCCACTGTAGGGGAGGGGGGAGGGGAGCATTTAGATTTACCAGTGTCAATCCATCTGTCCGTCCATCCGTTCTCTTTTGTGTCTCAATAGACCTAGAATCCTGCAGACATTTTCACAAAAAATCTTACGATTTATCTTAAGTTTTTCACTTACGATAATCGTAAGTTAAATCTTAAGTCATTTTCACAAAGCCATTCGTAAGTTAAAATTTTATCTTAAGATAAAAAATTCACTTACGATAAATCTTACGATAAAAACATCCCTAGCAACGTTCATTTGATATTGATGTGCATGCTCTATATTTGATTCCGGTTTTAAAATCAAGAAATAAAGAGCTTGAAATATCTATTGAACACAATCAAATTTCAATAAGAACGAAAAAATGATTTAAACTGATATAATTTATGATAATTATGAATATCTAAAAGATTCAGAAAGAAGGTCTACTATGTTATTAATAAATAAAAAGGTACCACTAGTGCATGCTGACAATGAAATTGAACTCACCAAATGTACAAATTATTAGTTTTCAATAATACTACAGTATAGTTCACATTTAAACTATTCATAACCCTCTCCATCGTGACGTCATCAAGTCATGACGTCACAAATGTTTATGTTGAATAATAATTATACCTCAATTTGTGTAATTTATAGCATACTGTTTGCTTAATATATATTTGTCGTCCAACTTTTTGTTTGTTTTTATTCAGTTTAGGTAAGAGATACATGATATTTTACCCTTAAGAGAGAAAAAATTACACTTACGAACGGGGAAGACCTATCGTAAAGTTACGACAGATTTTGCACTTAAGATTTTCTTAAGATTTTTTGTGAAAAGGAGATTTATCGTAAGATTTCTCTTACGATAAAAAATTGTCGTAAGATTTTTTGGGAAAATGTCTGCTGAAACTTTATAGGAATATTAATCAGCATGTGTAGTTGTGCACCTGAGTGTTTGTATGTGGATTTATTAAATATTTGTACAGTTATTGCCCTTGACTTTGTAAAAATTTTGCAATTTTCAACTTGTGTGTTGCACATAGCTAAAAAATTATTTGACGTAGGGTCATGAAACTTTACATGAATGTTGCTCAGCATGTGATGTTGTGTACTTGAGGTTTCAATTGTTGATTTATTCTGTTTTGTCAGAGCTATAGCCCATTGACATAGTAAAAATTTGCTATTTTCATCTTGTGTTGTGCATAGCTAAACAAATATTTGACTTATAGTAATGAAACTGCGCAGGAATATATTGATAAGCATGTGAATTTGTGCTGCTTTGTCTGAGTTATTTTTCAACATGCGTCACACGTAGCCCAAAAACATTTAACCTTGAGTCCATTAGATTGACAAAACAGTGGAAATGTACGGACACCTGTATCCTATGGACACATTTCTAGTTTATTTTATTTAAGTGCAAAAGCTCTGTATAAAAAATTATGGTAGCTTAATAAATAATAAATATATTCTTAAAAGTATGTTTCCCATTATTGAATCTTTTTGTTGAGGTCCATCTTCTCAAAACTATCAGTTTTCACTTCAAACTTGATATACATGTTAACTGTCAAAATATGATACCATGTAAGAGTTAGATAACCTGAAATTATTTTTGCAAAATTTTTGGCACTATTTTACATATTGTTACTTTTTCTAAGGTCAATTTTCAAAGATTGTCAAACTTAATTAGTACAAACTTTTAATGTCAATTTTTAAATTGTAATGCATTTAAGATATATACTTCAAACTTGAAATGTTTATTGACTAACTAAGGGCAGGAAAGTCTGTTTAGAATTTTTGCAGAAATTATGCCCAATTTCTTGAAAGTGGAGTGTTCTATCTGCAGAATAATAGGTTAAGATAAAAGCTAGTGAATTATTGTAGGTAATATTATCATTGCTTTGCAAATAAAGATTCGATCTTTTATAGGTAGTGTTATCTTTTGTTATTTTGAGTGTTAGCATATTTTAAAGACTTCAGTGCTTGTTTAAGCATGCTACTGTAAAAGTTAAAAGTGAGGACA
>NW_026862379.1:0-30777 GCF_026571515.1 Ruditapes philippinarum | reverse complement strand
CTTTAATAAAAGAAATGTCTATTTGTGTTTTATTTTTGTAACTTGAAACTATCACGAAATTCAATATCTTTCTTTTGCTATAAAACAAATAGTATTATAGAGACAAATAAGATTATGCATATTTTCCATTCACAAAAAAAACGGTTTCATGAGTAATAACTCTTCAAAGTAAAATTAAAATCATAATTGTATAACGTCCCTTTAAAACGGCATTTACCTTTTTGACTTTGTTTAACCTTACTTTAATTAGTTAAATAAAGTTTGTATCGCAAAACAGCTCCATTAGGTTAATAAGAATTATACATTTGAGATAAAATTAAAACCGACGCACCTCAAACATCAGGAAGTTATTTAAGACAATTACTATTTCTTGTATTAAAAGTTCATGCTATTAAAAATAATAGTGATGGTAAAGCACCGATAATTTTTTGAACCAGTTGTCTTAGAATAATGACGATATCAACACCGTAGAAAAGTTCTCGTTTTGTAAAATAATCTTTCTTTAAAGAATCATTCAACTAAAGCATGCTAACTGACTTCAGATACTGTATAAGTAACTTGTGTAATTATTTTCATTTTGATTATTCTTAATATTCCATTAAAGAAGCTATATCAAAGAAAGCCAAAAGAAAATAAGAAATTACTCTCAATTTAGCATGCCATATTTCACCGAGGATGCATGTTCTATAAAATATTTGTTAGTGATCTGCTAGAAATTACTACATATGAAATATCTAAGAAAACCCGGTAGGGCCATTTAAACATCATAAATTCCATTATCCCTTTTTAAATACATCCCTTTTCTTCCTGAATTAAATTTTTAAAACATAGTGAATTCAAAATTTAATGTTTTAGCTGCGGAATTCAGTTTTTCCCCTTCACGATTTTCACCTTTTTTAACTTCAGAATTCACGATGTCAACTTCAAGAATTCACGTTTTTAACTTCACGAGTTCATGATTTCATCTCCATGAATTTACAATTTCAACTTCACGAATTCACGATTGCATAAAATTGAAATTTTATGAAATTTACCGATGATTAAACACATAAACAATAAGAAAAATCTATCAATAACACTATCGGTCCGCTCTCAATATTTTAGAAACGAACGATACTGGATCACGTGACGCGGCTTTGAAGAACCTATAACATTGATATGATGCAATTTTCCAGGATAAAATTACAAAAATATTTATTTTTGAAACAACACTGAATTGTTTTTCTAACAAAAAATAAAAAGCTAAGGGGAGTTTTAAAGATTTAAGAGTTATAACTCAACATTTTAAGGACACGAATGATACAAGTTAGTTTATATATTATTTATATGTTGTATAAATGATTAGGTAATAGTGAATGGAAAATAATGTTTTATTTTATATTATATTTATTACGTAACTGAAGTATGCTCACACAGTTCATGTAAGTAAGTGATAAGTATATATATTTTATATGTTACATAATTTTAACCTAACAGTTAATGATGATATTTATGTTAGACGACAATTCGATACATATTTTCAAAATATACGATAACGCTATGTTATTGAGCAAATGTAAGATACACTCGTAAAACACTGAAAGGTACATCAATTAAAATTGTATGATTGTTATCCTTTTTAAACGATGCATACTCTTCAAAGGTATGATGCTAAATAGTAAGATGCCAATTGTCACAAAGGTAGCAAAAACGAAAAGGAAATGATAGTTAGTCTTCTATAAAAATGAAACAATGATCTTGTATAGAGTAGAGTTTGGGTATTTACTTATCTTTTGAAATGAGAAATTTTGTGCCCTTCTTCTATTTCTATTTTATAAGTTACTATCGAATCCAAAAAATTTCAAATCACACGCACTTGTCAAGACATTTATGTAAAACACCGACAATCCCATTGTTTATTTTGCCCTATTTACATATTCTAAGTACTAATTCATTGATAATCTTTTTTCCAAAATTCATAAAATCTTTAACACGGAGATTCTATTTATCTAGATGTTCTTTATATCGTTAGTGTATAACAGCGTATTATATAATTACAGTTTCATAGTTTCGTGGTCGTAATGATAGTCAATAAATAAGTGTTGACTTTCGCATATTGTAAAATTAAAACTCATACTTTCTTTATTCATCATTTCCACCTAGTGTTAGTAGTGAGTGATATTTAGTCCCTACCTTTTTATTGATTAAAAGTCATTTGTATCATAGTTTGGGTACTTTCCTGTTGAAAATGTGTCAAAGTTAAATCGTATACATATAGTGCGTTAACTTGAATGCAGGTATTAGTTACCCGCACTCCAGATAATGCCGATTCATTGGCTCATTTTATCTGGGGTCTATACATTTTTCTTAATAAAGAGTTATTTCCTGAGCACAAGCTTTTAAATCAATTACTTACAGGTAACAATTTTGCGTAGTATTCTCTTTTGATACCTCACCAGTTCCCCGTAAAGACCAGCTAGATTAATTAATTTTCTAACGCTTAGTGTCTTTCTTAAAAAATTACAATGAATACGCTCAGTATCTTAACCATCGTGATTGCCTATCATTTCGGCGCCGCAATTTAGGAAAGAATCAAATAGTTTATATTTTCTTTTGTAGATAGGTCTATTTCATTAAAAACAATAAATTAATAATGTAGAGCAGCAAGCTTCTTATGCGACCGTTTTGGATAAAGTAATTCCTAGATAGATCTATTTGATTGATGTCACTACTTCAAGTGGGATACTGTTTAAAAGAAAAGTGTGTGTCGTTTAATAACCTAGTTCAAAGAAAACTTTTTGTTTTGTTTTGTTAGTGTTTACCTTGAAATTGCAACTGTTGCAATAATCTTGAAGATCATTAAGTAATAACTGTAGCGCTTTTCGGCGAATGTGCAAAAGGTACAGCATCATCGGCAAAAAGAAGTATGACTAACTTTATTTCATCGAGAGTAAAAAATACCGCCAACAGTATCGTCAATCTGGTTATTATATAAGTTGACAAGAATAATAATAAAAGACTGGAGGTGGGATCTCCATGTGATTTAAAAAATGTGAAACGCGTTTATTATATCTCACAGCTGCTTTTACATTGGATAGCGTTCATGAATTTAGAACCTCTTCTTCTTTAACAATTTTTTGAATTTGAATATAAATGACCTTTCTTATTTGTCAAAAACATTGTTCGAAATTTATTATAAATGTACAGTATAGCTTTTTACGAGAACAAAATATTTTTTCCTAATGATAGCTTGTAAAAGTAAAAATACAGTCGACTGTTAACTTTCCTTTTTGGAATCCATATTGTTTATCAATGACTCTGTTATAGTTGGTAGACGATTTTGTAAGACGATTTAATAAGACTTGAAATATATATGCAATGATATTTATAAGTGTTACCCCTCTGTCATTTTTGCTTCATTAATGTCCCCTCTTCGATTGGTACTCTGATTTCAAAAATTGACGCGGCAAAGAATTGCTCAAAATATTAAAATTATCGTTCTTTTTATAAATTATACTTATAATTTTGAAAACGTGAATAGATTTTTCAACATGGGACAAAAAAAGGCGTGCATAGTCTCCATACTGCCATTTATTCATAGTATAAGTTTCATACAAATATTTTCAGTATGTTTTTAGTTACTAGTATCACGGGGTCAAGACGGATGGACGAAGAGCAAACATAAAGTCCCCTCCGGTTAATAAGATGAAAAGAGTGTAAGTATCAATGAATATTTCAAGATGTTTTTTTTATAATTCTAACACGATCCGTAGTTTGCCCCATACAGACAAAGAAGAAATTTTGCGTGATATATTACCAGGTATGTCACACTGGAGTCCAAATGACGTAATTTGCGCGCGTTATGACGTCAACGGCGGTTAAAATGCGTTCGATTTGTATTGTGCGTCAAATAATTCAGCACACATTTTCATTTAGTTGAAATTATTGTGTTGGAATGGAAATATATTGTATTTATCGAGATATACCAGTGAATATATCACGCTTTGTCGTTCATTAATCACTCAGGCTTTCTGCCTTCGTGATTAGATTACTGTGCATCTGAAGTGCAAAGCGTGATATATTTAAGAAATAATATATCACAAACTGTGATTTTATCGCTCAATAACATCACTGTTTGGAGTTCGGATGCGAGGAATTATATCACGAGGGCGTAGCCGAACGACAAACAGTGATGTTATCCAGCGATAAATCACCGATTTGGATATTATTATTTCGATTCTAACACGACATAACAAATAAAATGCTTGCCCCGTACCTGCTATTATGCAAAATTGCACCTGATTTGTTTCCGTACTTATTGTCAGCGCGTCGGATTTTATAGTGGTTACGTCACATGTATAATGATTACGTCACATGTCTAAATATAGAACGTCAAACAGTGACTATTGCATAATAACACACACTTTCGGTTCTTCTATGTTCAATAGGGAAAAATGCGGGTCGTGTTAGAATAATCGGTTTATCACTCAAAAGTAAAATCTATTTCCTATGTATAGGACAATACTTTTCTTTTATACAAAAAGGGGGGTGACAAATGCAACCCAGTCAAATTGTTCTCCATGACCCGTACTCTTTATGGGATAGAGAACACTAATTGCTAGATAGAGAACTCCTACCTCCTTACAGAGTACGGTTTTAAGCTCTGCCTCCATACAACTGCAATAGTGTATATGTGTCTACAGTAACTACAGAAAGTCTCAGAGCCATGATACAACAATGACTAAATGAACCTTTAACAAATCATTGTGCTATCTAAATGTTAAATATATACTTCCATGAGGATACCATAGCTTCACTCACACAGTATCGTTACTATATTTACCAGTCATGGTATATATTCTCCTTAAAAATTCTTGACATTCACGCACGTTCATAAATCTACAGAATACATGATGTTTGTATAAAATACACAGTTTTACGTGTTCGTCTCTCACGCGGCCAACACACCTCCGACACACTCCTGCTACGGAGAAATCCTTCCATCATGCCCTGTAAAACAACAATCATACATTCAATTCAGTTGCAATATTTATAGGAAGAAACTAAAATGCTGCCAGGACAAACTATTAAAGTTAACCTTAAATGTATAAGTGTGGTCAACTTTGACAATCGCATGTATACGTCAGGTCTCAAAAACACAAGGCTTCTTTTAATTTGTACGTTCAGGCGCTCTTCAGGCGTTGTATCGGAACCCGCCTGTTCGAAAATATCTTTTCACTAATAATATTCTTCACATCCTTGTGAATAAAACGAAAATCGGACCCTTTAATATTACTCCCAACAAGTATCAAACAACACGTTCCACTTTTATCAACATAATATGAATTAACGTCTGAGTAAACAAAAGAAAACAGAATATTGACAAACCTTTTTTTTAAAATGTTACAAAAATAATATTACAGTAACTATAAAGAAACGTGACAGACTAGCTGGCGTATACACGCCACTTAAAACTTAGCTGCTAATGCACAGTTTAGAATAGGGGTGGGGGGTGGACTTGTTTGTACACACAAAAAACATCCGATTGACACGGAAATGTGGAAAGTGTGATTTAATCTTCCCTGCCCAACAAAAAAAGCGGATATGTTTGGTCTGTGTGGACAATTTGATCCTATTAAATTGTTCTGTTAATTAAGTACAAAGGTGATATGTAAATGTGCATCAGCTACACATGAAAGAAAGTTTCTTTACTTTCACCGGCAACCAATGTCAGTCTTGCAATGCTTGTTTGAAACTGCCAAATTTCTTCCTGGCAATCAGTATCCTGGTTCTAAGATATGGATGGATTGGGAAGTCATTTTGTTTTTGTCCGGATTTTTCTGGTCTAACCAAATTCGTTCTAGATACTTAAATGATTTTTGTAACTTTTTAAAATTTGGTTCATGTACCAAATGTGAAAATATTTGAAATAGTTTTAGAAGATATTGTAGCAAATAATGATAGCGCGCAACGGGTTTCACCATAAAGCGTATATTGCAAAATATTTCTAAACATACACTTCAGAATATATGCATAGCCAATTAGACGCTTACCTTACTATTAGCAATCTAATCGTGAGTAAACAATGAAATTATTTTTAAATTAAAGTAACTTCATGAAGCTCACCAGCTGTCACCAGCTGTCAGTTTTTATCACAACAGGCTAATAAACAATTGTACCATAGTTTGGGACCTTTCTGGTTTAAAATCGTTTACAATATACATGCAATAATTTAGCCGCACTTCAGGGTATGCCCATTAATTGGCTCATTGTTACTGGGGTTAACGTATCGTAACGTCAGAGAAAGGGATAGCGATAGAAATATCATAATAAGATGCTCGTTCATAGCTTACTTTTTCATATTTTGACAACAGGGAACGTGTTTTTTTTTACTTATGACACAAAAGAGAAACATCGAAAAATAAATGTAAGCATGTACTATGTGATTCTGAAATATATTGGAATTATTGTTATCGGATTATTGGAATATTCCATATTATTGGAATTTGCAATGTCGCTTTTGTCATAGTTAAACTTAGTTGGGCGATTAGAGTGCACATAACCGCATAGTCTTAATTAGTGTGATGTAACTTTTAATAAACCACATATGGCTTTAAGTGGTCAAGAATGGTATCTAACGAGAATCTCTAAAGTTTTCTAAAATATATACAAACTATAACAATATGGCTTCCTTCATTAATATAAGTATAAATGTGAAAAATAGAAACAACGAATTATTTATATCCAATATTTATAGTGTATATCGTTAATTTTATATTCTATACAATAATATTTTTTAATCCTGCTTAATATTTGTTCAATCGACATCATAAAAAAATAAGTATGTGCGATAATTTTCTAAATGTATGTTCTATATTTGAAAAAACACATACTGTATAATCACGAATATCAATTGTATACTGAAAAATATTTATTCGATAATTTGAATAATGGGAAGGAATCACAAATTGCTAACACGGGATTTCATTGGCTGAATCAAATCAAAATGGCTACGTCCATGAAAGGGAGATCGCGTGGGAGTTCACTTAGCATATCAAGCCCCGCTTATAAATTAAGCACGAATTTCTGATAAAGCGTTATTATCGTGATTAAACTAGATATAATTAATATATTAGTGTCACTGTGAATGTCACTGGGGAAAAGTGCATATGTTTAATCCTCTTTATAAACATATATGTATGTCTAAAAATGGAAATAGATTTAAAAGTCTTCAGGACATTAAATCGTTTAATAATGTTTTTTTCTTCATTCATATGCCTAATAATTTAACTATCATATGAACCTATTTGAGGATATCATATATTAAGATGACTAAATTATCATCTCAATGTTCATATACTCTTGTACATCTGAACTATTAATGTGGAATCACATAATCATCTTCAAGAACATATTCTCTATTTTTTTATAGAACATGTATGAGAGGATAATATAAGATTATTTGGGGACCATCTAGATGTACAAATACATTACTCGTTATTAACATAACATATCGTCGCCTTAATTCCTGAGTGTCGTAACTCCAATTTTGAAAAAAATGAGTGTTTGGTATCAAAATGTTCGTAATTTTTGCTCTATCTAATGGTAAGAACAACATCACTCTGGTTCTTGCATGTAACAATATATTGAATGAGTCAGAGTGCTGTAAGTCCAAAAATTGTGATAAAAAATACAGTCCATAATATCGTAACTTCTGAACCAATAGTTTGTTAATATTCTAGTCACGTGATGCTGTTTTGACAAAATGGCAGATTTTTCAAGTTATCAGGACTGACATTTTACGTTTTATATTTCTTGATAACATGTAAGTGTTTTGCTTTAGATTTTATCTAATTATCTATAGATTAATATTTTATTGAATTGTTTCAAACCTTAAAAAGAAATAATAACTACTCTTAACCCTTGAGCTAAATTCAAAGCACCATGCTGTGTTATGAAATTCGGATAGCATGGAAATCGGATAAATTGAAACAAACTTTCAATATTCACCAGTATCAGCTGTTAATTACTTGATATGTGATTGATAATATGATTGATTGATCAATGTTACCCTGTACATATTCAGATTAAATACGTACAATCAGGTTTTGCATAAGATTGTTTATACTTTTAACTTACAAACAAAACTCATCAAATGGGAAACATACTATGTACTGCCATTGTTACATTTTCTCTTTAACTATATAAGACAAATTACCGTACTGGTGCTAAGTGATTCGAATAAAATTTACACATATAACTTTACCACTTATAACTGATGTTAAATTAGGTGGTGTTTACTTCATGTTTATTTCGTTATTCATTATTTCATAATTTTCATAATTTCAAATTTCTGCACTTTCATATAACGATCACAAAAATATCAAAAGTTTTACTGTCCATGGCATTATGCAATCCAGAGTGGTTAACAATACCCACTGTCATAAAGAAATAAGACAAAACACTTTTAAAATGGCAGAAGTGTTCAGTCCTACATCACTCGTTTGTGTTCTTAAAACGGTACGTCCAAATGTCAAAGACTATATGGTGGGTTAAATTTGACAATATCCCTATAACAAAAGTTTAAAAGCTGAGAGTTGTCTCAGATGCACCATTTAGCGTTGAATAAGAGATGTCATTTGCACAATAAATACTTATTAAACAGAATGCCACCATATTGACCTACTCAGCTACTTTGCATTAATCAACAGGGTGTCAGTCTATACCTTTTTGTCAACATAATCATTTTCAATCTTATGCTAAAATTTATTATGTAATTGGAACATGAAAAGCAAAATTAATCTAAGTTTCTTAGTTAAAAATAATTCTTGTACATCTACTTTTAACTCGTAAGGTAATACTACCTGTAATTATCAAGTGATTTGAACCTTTGAACTGAAAATTATCCATTACAAAAATTATTTTTTAAAAAGAAAAAAAAATGCATGGTTAAAAATTTTCATTCGATTGAAACGTAGAAAAAATGATTTTGTGAAGAAATGTTACAAAGTCTTAAGACCATGCAAAAACATTAAGAAATCTTTAAATTGTCATATTTGTTTCATCAAACGTTTGTTGAAGTAAAATAGAATTAATATTTGACTGAAACTCTTAGATATTGAGCATTGCTTTTATACGAATGAGTTATTGATGTAAACATTTCAGTTAAAAACATTAAAAGCAAACGTATACTTAATTGTTATTGTATGTAAAGAAGTTGTATGCCACTTTATATATAAATACATGTAGTCATTGAAGTACAGAAGTTCATTGAAACACCATTTCCAGATCTGTAGCATCTTTGAAAATTTGTGAGCTTTGAGTTGTGTTTCATATATTTCAATTTTTCTTTTTAAAACAAAACATAAAGTAATGCTGTTCTTAGAAAAGAAACATACATAGGTTTATTCTTTTTTATGTTATGTTTTTATGTTCAAAGTTTAAGCAGTTACATCTTTCAAACATTTTTGTGTGTTTTGTAAGTCAAATTGTGTTCAACATGCTGTTTGTCTGCAAGCTACGGGTATTCAAAATTGAATTGGGAATGAATTAATGATATAATAAACGAAACCAAAAGTAAATCTGAAATCCAAATATTTTATAGTGTACAGTCTTAATGTGAAAATAGCATATCATAATTATGATAAAAGTTTTGCTATTTAATGTGGTAAATATCAATACAATGACGATGTTTCTAAATCAAATTTTGTTTTCGTTTTGTTTAACTCAATGTGATACATTTACAAAATCAGTAATATTTTATTTTTGTGTTCATTTGCAAGGCTCACTATTTCATGTAAATGGTCATAAGATAAATTAATGAAGCCCAAGTTCAATTTCAACCTTAAAATGCCTGTTCGTGGCTATTAACACTTCACCGCATTGTCTGGATTTCTATTATTGACTTTTAAGACTAAATTTACTGTTTTGATCTTGATCACATTCCATGCTCTGTGGTGCCTAAATAAATGTGGATCCAGACTATTCGTTAAAGCATTCAATGTCTAGTTACGTCTTAATTTAATATAATTTCAGTATAAAACAGTAAAATAGTCATTATTTCACACTGTTGTAACTCCTAAATGTAATGAAATTTTAGGGTCACATTGCTGTAACTTATTACAGCATTCTGGTTCTTGTACTTTTGTCAATAAAATATATTTTTCAGTAATATTTCATTTTTTTTATTTTGATTTTTAAAAAAAACTATCTTTTATTGATGAGCTTAAGTGAGAACTAAAGATTAATATCTTTAAATCAAAATATGCATAACTAAAGACAGGTAGAAAGCTTGAACACTTATTTGTAGTTATATCAAGTTTCTGCTGAAATAGATTTATCGCATAAATCTAAAAATGGCGACAGCTTTTTAAAATTAATGGAGTGTATACGTTAAGAATTGTTTATGACAACGCTAAACAGAAACACGGCTTTCGTTTTTTCAATTGAATGACTTTTTATATTTAAACAATGACATTCCTACTATTTATAGCATTTAACATTGTCTTACGGTAGTCCTTCATACAATTTCATTGGCTAACAGCAAGCGGTTTCGTCAACCGTAAAGCAAATATCAAAGTGACAACATTTTTTGTTTCGAGATATTTCAAATTCAACGTCAATGAGGAAAATATTAAACAAATGGTGTCATCATTTATGTCTGAGTCCTCAGTGTTAATTGTGATAATTTGATTTGATCTGTACGTTTAAAAAGGAAACATTTCAAACATAATCTAGAAGCATTTATTTCTAAAACACTGACAATGGATTAAAGAAGAACCTAATACGGTAAATATATATATATCTCACGTAATTTTTTCTAATGAAAGACTAACATCCTCAAAACCTATAAGAGCGCCATATTATTGGACAATATTGCACGTAGACATAAACTTGTGTTTTGTAATGAATTATTCTCGAAAGCTTAAGCCATAAAGTAGAGAGGTCTACAATGGCACAGTATCCATAAGTATTTCAGATATCGATATAAAAACAATAGAAATATATCATTTGTATGTTCTTGAAACAAAATAATTGCTGCTTATTATTTTGTGATTTAGAGTGAATGTTTATGTGACGAATAACAATATTTTGTTCTAGAACACCTTTTTATCTGCTTTGTAAATATATCAGTATGAGATAACATATATCTCACACTTACCAACAACTTACATGTATAATTATTTAAAGGCTTGTTGTTATGTTTAATACTAGATACTATGAACATAATTATGCATTGTTTTTCAAACCTACCATTATAGATCATTGATTTTAAATATGGTCAAAGTAACACATATGCATTATTTTCAATCATATTGAACAGTTTTTGCTCTCAGACTGACTGTATTCATTTGTCGGTCATTTCCTGAATGACTTGTTTAGATTCGTAAGTTAAACTGCATTTAACAAGAAACGTTTGAATTTAATACACGTGTTTCCATTCAACTTCAGGAATATTCATAGATTCAACTGTGTCAAAATACACTTATCCGAATATTAAGAGCCGACTTAGGATCTGTGTACTACGTTAACAAAATATATTTAAATATTCATAAGCTTATACAAACCATTGAAATAAAGATTATCAATGTGAATCACACTTATAATGTCATTTCAACTCGAGTTTACAAAACAAAACAGGACAAAAAATGTGAAGAAAAAATGAAAATCGTGACTGTGCAGTTCGTGTACAAATTACAAGTTAATTAAAAATGAAAAATAGGGGTCACAATCAATATGCTAATAATTCTCTAAGCTACTTTAAATTTTACAGACTGAACAGGATATGGAAGATTGCTGGTTCTTCTCATACACCCATTCATAATTTGAATAATATTCGGAAGCGCAACTGAGGTATGCATCCACCAATAATGTTGGAAAGTTACGGAGAAACTTTTATAGTTCGGTGGGATTTTTAAATTCCCCAAATATGTCTATGACCCCGAGTTTTGGGGGCATAAAAAAGGGCGTCTCTCTTTCAGAAAGGGTCGTTTAAAACCTAAACAAAATTTATTTTCCCTAGTCATTAAATTTGGTTATTTTTCGCGGGCTCTAAAGGGGATCCCCTCTTTTGAAAAATTAATACAATTAATCTCTAACATCAACTTCTGATAGTCTTGAGAATATGAAATGTTAATTGGGGGAAGTCACAGCATAAACAAATCGCGATTGATAAATTTAACAATTTCCCTGTTTTAATAGAAAAATAATGTGTTTGTTCATGAATTATTATTATACATACGTCAGAAAATCTTCGGATGTGTCAGTAATTGATAGAATTAATAATATATTATAAACTTGTAAGCATGCTGTTTTAATTAGCATGGATGCTATAAACCGGAATTCCGTAGTTATACCAATATTCTTTCTACCTATCCTGTAATCTATTCTTTTCACGACGGGGCTTATGGTGGTTGCTGCAGAACAATTATTTGTAACTTTACTTTTAAGTACAATTCTTTGTCATCATTTCAATCGATATTTATATCGACAGCAAAGGGTCAAATCGACTTCAGAGAGTGCAAGTATTCTCTATTTATTATACAGATAGTATGTCCGATCCTTTGCGATCCCATAACATTTAGTGTTGAAGTTGGAATTCTGCTTGAGCATGTGCTAGGATACATGAGTGACCTTGTGTGTGTCTTTTATCCTTTATGAACACACTTAATTAATCAAACCGTGTCTGTCATTCTAAAGGGACACCATTTACTATTAGTTTTTTTTCTAAAATAAATAGACTAAACATTAAATATTTATATAATGGTATGTAGGACTAAGCCAATAGCTCGTGTGCAAAATTTCAGATTATTTATTCACTTCGCTTCACAGGGATAATAAAATCGACACCAAAATATATAATGTTGCAACGATTTTACTCAATTCGGTCCAATCTGATTATAAAAATGATATAAATTGGGAGACGATATATTTATGATTTTTGGGTATTAGAGCTCTTGTAATGCATTTTATTTTGCTTCTGGACGATCTCTTCTATGACAAAATTGTTAAACTGATTTGATTGACATATATTTGACCTTTGTTTGACATATGTCGCTGTGAATGTATTGTTTGCTTGAACAAATGAACAAAGAAATGTCGTTATATTTTTTAAAAAAAAACATGGTCTAGTATTTCAATCTAAATTTTACGAAACAATGTCTATTGTTTGTGCTTCAATGAATACTAAACCTTAATGAATCAAATTATCGGTTGAATTGTATTTAATTCTGTGATAAAAGAATTTGTTATTAGCTCACTTGAGGTCAATGTCCTTAATATAAGCTTTTTTACGGCCCATTGTCCGTCGTCCATCGTCCGTTCATGCGTCACAATTTATTTAAACAGCTTATCCATCTAAACAAATTGGCCAAATTTGTTGAAACTGTGCAGGAATATTTCTTGCATTAAGATCTACCAAAGTCGTTCAAATAATTAAAATCCATAAAGAACTCTGAAAAAAAAAAATTAAAAAAAAATTTTAAAAAACCCCCAAAAGATAAAAGCTTAAAATATTAAGCATTTAAAAAATTTCTAGTGAGAAATTTTCCAATCTTGTTCAAATAAATCCTGGGATCAAGATTGGCCCGCCCCGTGGAGTAATTGATTTTCCTATAAATACAAATGTTTTGGAACTATTGTTTTCCCTTAGCAATAGCAATCATTAATGTGTTTACACATGCACTATTTCAGAAACAAATATGAACTTTGTGATATCAGTTGAAGAATAAGATTTTATATCTCCTTTTTTAGAGTGTTTCTTGTCATAGAGAGTTTCTATATTGATATTCTATATCAGGTGACTATTTGGCCATCATGGTCTTCTTGTATATTTATTCAACGTTTGGATCAGTGTCGAAAAATCATATTCTTTGAATAGACTTCAACCCATTTGATATAGAAAAAAATAGTTTTTGAAGAATGGATGAAACAATTATAATAATAAATGAATTGTTTGAAATCTAGTGGGCTAACATGCTGTTATGTTTCTTCTTTATGACTTTGTGTGGCTACAGATACCTTCTAATGGCTTTATGTAGCTATAAATATTGTCTTTAACGCTCTGTTTACTGCAACAAAATTGTACAAACTGTATGGCTGTAAACTTCTGATAGTTTGATTCATATTATTGACTCCAATCAATGTTCTCTAAGCAAGTGTTTGAATTTCGCTTAGTAAGAACACAATGATTTGGGCATGCTTGTGAATGGGAATCTCCTTGTACAAACTGACTGACATTTTTTGTACATTTTGGTAGTGTTATCATGTCACTTCTCAGTCTGTTAAATCAATGCAGACTAACACTTGGATTTCAACATAAATTAATTGACTTGTTGACTATTCATCAACTTTCTACTTTTTCAATAGAGCAAGCCTTGATATAAAGGTAAATAAAGATAAACGATTTCTTTAACGCTTTATTGTTTTGTAAAGCAATCACGCAAAATAAAAACATAATTGATTTAAATTTTATCTACAAGTATCCTATAATTTTAAGACTCAATTTTATTATTTTGAAATAAAACAATGTTTGCGTAAAACTCTTTTGATATTTTCACAAGAAATAAGAGCTAGGACAATTGATCTCTTTTCGTCGAAAGTTATTGCACATTTTCAGTCAATGGTTTCTTTCTCCTGTTTAAAACAAGTCAAGTTTGTGTCACTTAAGTGTTTATGTAGCTATTGATAATGATTATATTTTAGTCAAACAGAAAAGGCCACTGTTGAAAATTATAAAAAATAGCCACAGTTTGTACGATGATTGAATAAAATATTTACTAGTTTTGGACTGAACTCAATACGCTACCAGTATACCTTGGTTGATTATAAAAACTATATAGTGTCACTTCCCTTGAAAATGATATTTTTGTTTGTCGGAAAGTAACTAAGTGACAAATAATGTGCATCAGAATAGAGTAAAATGTTGTTTTTTTTGCATATCATATTCAAGCAGCATGCCAGGTTCATGCATTTTTGTTTAATTTTGGAAATGTATCTAAAAGTTAAATATTGTGAAGAAATAAAAAGTTTACAGTTTACACATTACAAACAGCCCTCACAATCAAAGCAACTTACCAAAAATGAGGTCAAAATATTCAGAAATAGCCTTTACTGCGTTTGTAACGCAGTAGAAATTTGTTGATAGATACTCAAATATCGACCATTATTCGCACACAACATGTAAGTTATTATATTAATACCATGTGTTTGAGAGTAAATGTGAATCAAACATGTTCATTAAAATTAAAAGATAACGAGTGATTTTTACATAAATCATCCGATAAAAGACAATGAAGTTTTTTCTTGAATATCTAAGGACGATTTTACACATAGAAATCTCACAAACAAAGATAATCGAAAGGAACAAAGTTTAACTGTCCTACAGTCAGCCTATCTGTCTGGGTTGATTTCATGATAACTCAAATAATATTATATCAATTGTTATCGAATCTATTGTAAGTACAAATATTCATTTAAAATGGCTACACTGAAGAAGGTTTGAAGATTATTCGCATCATGTTGTTGTTTACTAGGAGTCAGTATATGTATGCTAGAGGCTATGTAAAGTACATACTGAAAAAAGGAAAACATAATATTGCAAAGATGTGAGTACTATATAGAATTAATGCATGTTTTTATTTTGGTTGCAGATCGATTCTTGTTTTGATCAAATGTACAGCAGCTAGTTTAGAAATATCCCTATTTACAGTGTTGGTGAGATATTTAAGTTGAACCTGGCTTGTTATAATTGATTATATGCCAAGCCATTATACATATAATGCCCAAATTCAAGTGTAGTGGGGATTGGGCAAACGCGATATGACTGTAACAATATACAATAATGCACATATACTATTAAAGTTTGTAAAAGTTATTAATAGATAGCAATATGAATTTTATGATCATCACTTATGAGGTTTCCTTTGAAAGAATAATAATTGATAGTGTAAACATACATAAATAGATTTAAAATGACAAAGGAAGATCTTAGAACAGCAGTATATATTACAAAATGTATTATTTCGGTTGTTGGATTAATTTGTTTAAGTACTAAAACGTTTCTAAACATGATTGAGATAACTACATTTTAACAAAGTTATGCATATGAAACCTGTATAATGCTAACATTCAGCTTATGAAATGTTTCTAACTTTTGTTATATAAAAATACGAACATTGGGTTGTCAGTTATGATGAATAGGGAAAAAGAATATGGAGAACGTGTTTTGGTGGCAACACATTTGACACAATGTAACAGCAATTATTGTATGTATTTGATTTATTGTATCAACAGTTATCGCTTTGTGCTTTTGTGTTGTAATTAATTTGTCAAGGCTAAATATGTAAACACTCTATGGTGCAAAGCTTTTAAATATTATTTGTTTCCAATAAATCTAAATTTATTTATTATGACATTTTGAAAAAAAAACCCTTTTGTATTCTCAAACCATTGACGTTAAGGTGACAACGGAGTCAATAATCACTGAAAATACATAAAATGAGATTTTTTGCTAAGTAGATTTATCAACCTTTTCTGAACACATTCGTGATTTAATTTTGGAAGCAGTTAGTCCAAAAAATGTGTTTTTAAACGATTTAAAACGGTACCTATACTATTTGTATCTGCTATTCGCGTAACCTGTCGATTATCGATAACGCTCCGCCCCCTGTTGAGGCATCAATGAGGGAAATCGGTAGTTCCATATATCGTGAATTACAGGTGTCCATACTTCTCGTAATACATGTATCGTTCATCTACCGTACATCTTTTATGAATATCTCAACATTTAGCCTTTTTTATAAATTAAGAAATTGTCGGCCAATGTACGTAACATAATGTATGAAACATAAATAATTAAGCATAGCGGCAAATCGCACGACCACGGGGTTGATTAAAAATGTAGTTGCTAAAATATCCATAATGTGTGAAAATAATTTGTCTATCCCGTTAATCTGATATATTTAACATTGAGTTGATAGACTTTTGTACGGATTCAAGGGCTTACTTTACATTCAACCTCGTTTTCTAACAATGTCAAGTAAAACAACAACAGACGACATTTTTTATGTGAACGCTTATATGACTTGTGGTAAGGTGTCCCTGACAAATTTCTAAACCATTTTAGATTGTCTAAGGATGATTATTTCTCTATGAATAAAAAAAGATATTAAAATATATTCTCAGTGAAAATAAATTGTTCGCCAGTAAATCCGACACAGTACTAATAAATCTGGGACAAAGTATGAAATTTATTGTCTATCCCGGTAGAAACTGGATCTCTATGCCGTGCATAGATGATATTCATGATAATAGAAGTCAAGAAGGCCACATCATAATGATCGAGTAATGCCTTTTATTTCTATTAAAATATGTGAAGCATTATCAATTTGGTGGAAAAAATATATACTATCCCGTTCTTATTTGTACATCTACCATGGACTTTAAAAGACTGTCAGAAGCTCAGTTTTTTTGTTATTTTATTTTATATTTTAACGGAATTTCATACACGAATACACAGGCAGAGTGACACTGGTATAATACAATAATAATGCTGATGATAATAATAAACTTCAAATAGGAAACAATTAAATACCCCGCTAGCGGTGCGCAAATGCGTTCCATTTGCCCCCACTGAGTGCCTCAAATTTTACCGATAGTCACGTGACATGTGCGACAGATACCAGACGAACAGTAAATCACGTTAAGAATTGAAGAAATTTCGGCTATAAACTGATATTAATCAGCAGCTTTTTAATTGGTCAAATGTCACTGGGTCATAACATGTTGTTAGAGTATGTTACCGCAACTTGTGACCCTCTCTGGTGCGATATTTGTGTATTATGCAATTATTTAGCGTGAAACGTAGGGGTCCGAGAAAGAAAAGCCGATTTATGACACTTCGTTTGATGCGGGTCGGACTAACTTTGAATCGGCATAACTTTTTTAATAATCAAGCAATTAACATGCGGTTTAAAGCACATGAAAGGAAATTCATTTACGGAGGGAACCGTGTCAGGGATTTTTGTTTGCTCAATCAGCGACTTAATTATCTTTAATTACGTAATATGTATGGTGAAAAAAGTCGCATATTTTGTTTGACGTTACGTAATATTTTTTTGAGAAAAGATATAAAAAATTTGAGACACGGTTCCCCAGATAATATAAGTATGGTTATTTTCCAAAAGTTTGATGACAAAAAAATAAAAAATGACTTTGATATGACGATTTAAAATTTTAGGATTTTTATTCAAAATCAATCATTTACAAAGGCATTTTTTTCAAATATGTTATTTTTTAAGATGATCAACGACATTTAATGCACAGATTAAATGAATAACAATTATTACTAAAATAACTTGGTTTAAATGACATTTATGTGAGTACCACGGAAAGTGTCTGTTGTCACCTTAAGATCTAAAGATGTAACACTACATTCAATTGTATGATGTGGTTTTGGCGGAATTCCAGTTTAGAGCTATCCAAACTGGAAAAATAAAAATCTGCCAATGAGGCATTTCAAATATATATATATATATATATATATATATATATATATCTTTGATATAGTTTACAATGAATGTCAAAACAAAGGTGTTGGCACAGCTCATACTGTACTGATTATAGTTATTATTTTAAAGTCATTATAGATATTCAAAATCGGTGAAATAAACCAAAAATACGGATAGATTACGGATAAGATGACATACGAGTTTAACAGTTCATTGATTTCAATAATAGTTCATTAAAGTCAGTCACGCTACTAGGCAAATACTATAGAGAAATAATTTGATTGCGTGATTGCCATGAAAAACCTTTGTTTGAATAATCACATTGCAAGTTCATTATGTATCAAATTTATTTACATATTTTTATTGCGTTATTTGTTTTCGTACAATGAGAAGGAATGGAAACCTTAAAGATTATTTTGTACAGCTTCTGTGCCTGGTGCAGTTCCATGAGTTAAATCAAGCGCCCGCTCAGTTTTGTTTTTTGTTTTGTTTCAAGAAAAAATGTACTGGATGGTATTGCTTTGTAAAACAAAATCAATTAAAATACACAAAACATGTCCATTTATCAAAGAGAAACTAATAAAATACTAAGTGTTAGAATTCTAAAGCATTTTTAGTGATTATTTGTCATTTCTATTATCAAAAGTGTATCTAATGAAGGTTGAGTACTACGTGAAACAAAGATAAAAATAGTAGAGAATATTTTCCTATTTTCACGAGCAAATTTGAACCCCACACTCTCATCCTCTCCTTTTACAAATTGAAGTATCTTCGGAATCATTGATGCCAACACTATAAAGTGTTGAGAATTGAGTACCGCTCAAGCCGGTGCTAGGGGGCGTGAGGGATGTTGCACTTATTCACTATCCCTCATGTACAGACTCAATCAAACCGAGTCTGCAATTCTTATGTTATTTTGTTGTGATTAATGCTTCCGAGGGATCACTTTGTTTCCAGAATTTTGTTATATCTTGTCTGCTCAGTATATTAGTAATCAGCAAATATTAACAGGCTAAGAATAGGAACAATTGGTTCATTGTCATATTTCTATCTAAACATGTTTATAATCTAAAACTGACGTATCGTCATTAATTACTTTATATAAGAACTATTTAAACTGACCCAGGGCCCATACGACCTTACCAATGCCCTTGCTTTGAATAGTGGATTCTTATGTAAGGTTATAACTCTTTTCATACAATGTGGTGGTTTTACTAAACCTATTTTATATTTACTTTATTTTATCATTCTTTGTGTTGACCACTGAAATAGTCTTCAAGAAAATATTATTTAATGTTGGTAAATGTATCTACACATTTCATCCGACACACGGTTGAACTTATATATAAACAATATTTTACTGAGCATTCTTTAATAAAACGGGCAAAGGAATTACTTTAAATAAATTGATACATCTATTTACAGGCATGTCCATATGCAGTGAAATGCATTCAAATTCAATACAAAATAACTAATTAATAAAACGCTTAAACTGACAGTAAAATTATAGAATTGTCTTACAATGACCAAAAACGCTCATTCAATTATTAGGAAATTTAAAAGGAGGAAATTTTGTTTGTATTTATTACACGGAATAAGACATTGACTTACCCCTAAGGTCAATTCATTGAATGATACTAGAACCGACAAAAGTATTTGAAGAATGGGTGTTGTGCATCATACTTTGGACAAAAACATTTGAACTTGTTCATGACATTTATATTACATTGACATTATGGGCTTATTTCAAAATAAAGAAGAAAAACAGGACTCATGGCATAGATAATGTATTGGTTAATCCAACCAGAAATTAAGATTGAAATTGTATTCGGCAATCAAAGCCAACTTTTTAAATTTCATTGAAATATCCATACCTTTGCTCTAAATTGACTTATCTGATATATTCTCTAAACATCACGATGACAAAATAATTAAGTGTAATAAGTCAGTTTTTTTACTTCAGCGTCGCATTTCATTTGCAAATTAAAAATGGTTCATAAAATATGAGAAAAAAACTGTTATAAATGAACGAATTTGAAAAATGCATGTGATTACTTAATAATTAAATCAAACTTGAATTCTGTATCATTCATTGTGTTATTTACGTACTTATATGATTGGTAATTAGACACAAAGACATATTGGATTATACCATCACATACAACCTGATGTGAATATGATTTGATATTCAGATGACCTTTGTCTTGATAAAGTACAGATCGATCACGAAATTGCTAATTTAAAAACACAAACAGGGACATAACATTATAAGCCTACTTTGTTATGAATTTAATACATTGGCAATTTTATGTCCTCTTTTAAAATTAAATTAAAATTTGAATTAAAACTAAACTGATCCTTTATTCGACAAAATATCATCAATACAGCATGATTTGCTGAAAAACAATTATGTAGTTATTTGTTTGCTCTGAAGCCGGCTTCTCAAACAGTCAATCTTTAATCTAGTACATATCTTATGGTTTATTAGTTGTTTTAATTAACGCAAGATGTTTTAGATAAAACATTATCAACGGTAAACCATTGTATTTCAACTGTGTATGAATTATTGTGATCCATTTTTTTTTGTTTTTGTGCATTATCACAATAATCTTTTCGGTAAAGTATTATAATTTTATGCTCAGTTGACATGTGATATCGACATCAGACAAAAATCTTATAATTGTTTACGCTTTAAATATCACGAGTACTTTTGTAGTCTTTCTTCAGGCATGCATATTGAATTAAGATTGATTATTGCATATCTAATTTATGTCAATAAAACATTAAACAGCTTTATTTACACAATGACCGACTTAAAAAAACCCTAAGAAGTACTATTTGAAGAATGTAACTATGAATAGAATATAAGCTTTTAACTAGGACTGTTAGCAGTACATTTTTGTAATTTGTTTTAAAAATTTAACAGCAGAAGACACATTTTAAGCAAAATGATTAAACACATTATTTGATCAATGTTGTAACACTTGTATAGTCTTATTTATGCAATTTTAGTTACCAACTTTAAAACACTACTGGTAGTACAACAGAACAGAAATATTGCATTTTTATTGGCGTGCCAATTTCTGTGTGTGTCTATAAAAGAAGTCATGATGTGTTTCAATTACATTGTTGTATTTTACGACGACTCATAGGATAGTAAACCAAACAGAAGCAAATATTTGGATTTAACCATAGGCGCGTAACGGGGTCAATAACTAGCACCGCCCCATCCTATAAAGATACCCATTACAGTCAAACGTAAAAATTGAGCAGATGAATGAAATAACCCTTTTCAAAGTCCGCATTTAAATTGGAAATAAGTACATGTACTTTTGCAAGTAAAATATTGATCATATGTGTATGCTGGTATATAAACAAATAATTTCAATCTGTAACACGATAAGTTAAAAGGTTGTATTTTGTAATCTATTCACGCCGCACAGTTTTATCCCGGACTCGAGACTTATTTTCTGTTAATCATGTAACACTTAATTAAGTGTCATTTTTTATCAATTTGAAATACGAGCATTAAACTAAAAGCACATTTTAACTTACGTAATATTTATCAGGTATGTTCCTAAATATGACTCAAAATGAAAGGATGTATTGTCCTCCTAAGCTCAAGACAAGAGACCCAGCCAGTCATCTTCATACTCTTTAAATGTGTTATTTAAGCGATATAAATGTAATTTGAAATTTCACGTTCTTGCTCAAGGATTTTCTTTTTAAGCAGAAGTATTATGAGTCAGCCTCGATTACGTTTTCCGTTTTTAAAAACGATTTAATATGCGGGCTGTTTAATAAGGTGAACACGCCTGTACTTTGTTTACATCAGTTACCGGCATTGAAGCGGCGAGCAAATTAACCGATGACGTCAATAAAACGTCCACTCATAATTTTCGGGAATTATAAAAATAATCTTCCGGCGCAAAATATAATCATCCGCATTTATTGTTGAACAGACATTTATCAATTTCTGATTGCGCCCTATAGCCGTTACTATATACTTTGGCAATTCTTAGCCGTGTGAAAATTGCAATCCTATTAAAGTTTAAATATGTTTATCTAGCGATAAGGAATACAAAAATGTGTAATTTTTATCCTATGAGTTGCGTTTGGAGAGAGGCTACGTATTTTCTGAACATTCCTCGTTTTTTTCTAACTGTTTAAGGTTCTATCGCTGAAGACTGCTGTCATTTGGACAATAAATTGTAGGAGGAACACTTAATTAGTACAAAACATTTATCTTTGCAAAATTGACATATTGGTAAAAAAACATGATTTATTATCTGCCAAAAAAAAACTATGAAGGGCGTCAGTGTATTTTAACTGGCATGGAAGCAATACTTTTAAACGATACCCTTTCATATTTTACAGGGAAAATATGTTCTATGAACTTAAACCATGGAAGGCAGAGTTTTGGAAACTGCGCCAATAATTTGAACGCCATTCACTGTAAAATTGCAACCCGTCTATATTTCATTATATTGATATGGCATACTTGAGTGATACATAAAAATAGCCAGTTGTACAGGATTGACAACAGAACATTTTTTTACAGAAAATCTTGCAATAAGAAAGCTCAATTTCTATACTTTGATATTTGATAAAATTCATGCCAGGCGGACTTAGTGGCTTGACGTTTTGAACTTGATACCGATGATCCTTCTAAGTTCTGGTTAAACGACAGTCCATCATTAAATCAAAGCGGCTAAATAAAAGTCTTTTTAAGTTTTTGACTGCTTAGGAGAAATACAGTCTAACTTGCCCATGCGACCACGTGTATTAAGCGACTTTTGTCTTAAACGACCACTTTAAATTCCCCCCGATCATTTTCTCTCTATATCTTTAATGTATTAAGCGACTTTTGCTCAACGCGACCAGCGACCGCTAATTAGTCACCTATTGACATCAATCTTTTCATTAAACGACCACTTTTACCTGTCAAGTAATTGTGATTTTAGAGAACGCCACCTCGTTATGTCACAAGTGTCAGCAATCAAAACACAACAATAAACGTGTGAAAAACTCTAATTCCCATACCGTTTCAGCGTATGCAAATGAAGTTAAGTATACGCGTGACGTGTATTATCCAATAATATCGGATAAACAATGCAACGCTCCGCCCATACTGAGATGGTGTATACGCTTCGCTTGTTGACATTTAGACTGCATTGAATTGACCTTGAACTTGATCAGCCATTAAATTAATCGTAACAAATAGATGTAGTATGTTTATTTCAAATGAAAAAATCTTCAACAGAAAACATCTTCACTAATAGGGTTTTCGTGTTGGAGACAAGGAAAAACAACGGAGAAGTTAAAAAATTCTGGAAAATATGTCAAACATGTACGTAATGGATCAAAACTGTTTTGTCAATAAATATCAGAACGTTTTTTTTACATTTGCATCCGTTTAGATTATCGGAGCGTACTTATTATTCAACATTTATATAAAAATAAAGTTGAAAAACAATCCCATCGAATAAAAAAGATGTCATTTATAAATTTTGACTTTTATATCATGCTGACTGTCTTAAGAGACCGTTTCATTAAGCGACCGTTTTGGTGTTTCCCATGCCCGGTCGCTTAATACACGTTTGACTGTACACTGTTCTGTCAGCTAGACAGGGTATGCTCTTGGGTTTGTTGAATGCATATGTTTTTATGACGGAAGAGTATCTAACATTATATGTCATTTACTATAACACCTAGGATATATCATTTTATAGGGACATAATTTAATCAAACGCCGCTGAAAAGTCAATAAATTTTCTTGTTGCAAGGAAGAAGGGAAAATAATACTGGTAGATTTTGATCCTCAAACAAAACCAACTAAGTGTAAACAGTATTACACCTAAGCGTATTTTTATAACAATCTAAAATCATGGACTACAGATTATAGTATCTATTGACTGTAATTATATTTCAACAGTTATATTAAATTTGCAAACAGACAGCGTATAGGAACATTTCTAATTAGGGACATATCGATAAATTATAAAGACTAAAAAAGATAACTATTGGCATTAAGAAAAAGAATCAATATTAGCTGTAAAAAGTCATTCAAAAGCTTCCTTATTTCTATTCTACAAACCACCAAATTTTATCCATCACCAGAAAGTGATAATTTATTTATTCATCCACTGTCATTACCCAATAAAAATTATGACATGTTTTCTATATTGTCTGGCATTTCAGACAACATAAGTTCTGTTTGATTTTCCTTCTTTGTGAAATAGGTATTGTTTTCAAGTTTTGTCAAACGTAACCTACTGATCAGTGCGGTGATTTTGTGTCGAAAAAGCAAGGACTATTTCCACATCGCAGTGTTTATATATACCTAAAATTATTTCCGGGTTCTAAAAATCAGTCAGGTTAAATCAGATTTACATACATATTTAATATTTTTTGGGTATTGCAATTCTAATACATTTGAAAATATGTATAATGTACGAGTAGGCTTTATTTCATCTTATATCTTATCGTTCAATTAAATACAGCTGTCGCGAGAGAGTAGTTGTTAAATAACAGTTACCTGGCTATTTGTCTTCGTACATTCTAATAAAATTATACTTAAATCTAGAAAGAAATATAAATAGCTTCTTCTCCTTGTTCTTATAATTCGATGGTGTTCAAGCAATCAAAGAGACTTTTGGGGTTGCCAAAAGTCTTTTTCGTCAAATGCTTTGAGTTTTACATAATCAGTTGTGGATTTTTTAAAAGGTGATTGCATTTTCAGGGATTGTTACTTGCATCTATTTCATTAGATATATGTTTATAGATATAGATATATATCATATAGAGGATATGTGTTTGTTTGTTTCTTTAAAACCACACGTGAGAATACTGTTTTGTAAATTCACGAGAAGAAATGAAATGACATCGTACACAACAAACAAACACATTTCTTCTTATTTAATGCTAAAATACAAGTTTAAATGTAATTTCCTTAACATTAACATGAATATCCAAATTTGCTTTCACCCACGGTAGCTTCAATTTCAGACGAATTTCTTAAAAATACTTTGAATATTGAGCTAAAAAATTAGATAACGTTAAATGCCGATTATAGTGTTTATATTGAACAAATTATGAATGATCGCTTGTGTTAAATAATTAAAACAGCGATCAAAGAATATAATGCGTTTGATTTCGGATTTGATAATAACTTTTACATATAGAAAAAAATTGTATTCGTAGATTGTTACAGACAATAATTAATTGTTGTCACTGTAATCTTTACACAGTATGGAAAAATTATAGTTTTGTTAATAAATCTCATTTAGAGAAACAACCAACAAAACAAGCATGATTATTGATTCCAAATACGGTATACGTAAATTATATAATTATTTCGACTTTGATTATAACTTTAATGTTTCAATTTACGTAACTTTTTCAAAGAAGACCAAAATGGAAGTAAGCAATTACTCAAAATCTGGTGTGCCATCTTCCACCAAAGTTGCATGTTATATAATGTATTTGTTTGTGGTCTGCTAGAAACATGACAATTATCTAAGCCCTGTACATTGTAGTTTTCCACACGATTTAAATGTGCTGTTCTATGCAAGTCTACATAAGCTGACTGAGTGTAACCAATTTGATGTGCATGATTTATATAGCTTTAATTTGTTATAGAGCACAAGTCAGAATACACTAAATATTTAATTTCAGGCAAATAATTTTGTTTCTTAGAATATATATTTCATTTGTGAACATTTGGAATGTCAAGTTTATTTATTATCCATATGTAATTATAAATTGGATAACCTGACAATACTTGGAAACGAATGATGTCATTTATATATTATTTACTATAATCTCAATTTAAAGCGGCCTTCAGCCTTTCTTTATGTCAAATATGTTATTTTATATAAATCAAAATCGTTTCATATCATTGTCAAATCAAAAGAATTTAAGTATAAATTGACATTTACCGATAATAAAAAACATAAACATTAGGAAAATCTCTCGATAACTCTATCGGTCTGCTCTCTATATTTTAAAAACGAACGTCACTGACAAGTTATTAATAGCTCATGGGAAGTCATAACAGTGATATGATACACTGATACCAACATAAAAATATTGAAATATTTAGTTTGAAACAACACTGAATTGTTTTTACAACAGAAAGTAAATGTTAGCAACCACTTAAAACACAACAGTTTAAAATATCTGTATTACCACAAATGAACAAGAATACTGTTTTTAAAACTTCAACCGACGGCAAAAAGTAAAAAAATAGACATTTGAAAAAAGCGATAATTTTAGGGGCCAAGTGAGAACTTTAGATTAAGATCATTAAATCAATATGTACAAAACGTATGCCAGAGAAAAAAGCCTGCACAATTACGTTTTATGTTTTATCTAGTTTCTTCTAAAATAGATTTATTGCATGAATCTAAAAAGACGACGAATATTCGAAATTAATGGAGTGCACATGTTTGACAATGCAAAACAGAAACATGGCATTCGTCTTTAAAAGACGTTTTGATATTTAAACAATGACATACCAACTACTTATAGATAAATGTTTTATATAGTATTGCATTGTCTTAAGATAGTCGTTCAAAGATTTTCATTGGCTATCTAAGGAAAGCGGCTTCTTCATCCGTAAAGGAAATATAGAAGTGACAGCATATTTGTTTTAAGATTTATCAAAGTCAACGTAACTGAGAAAAAATATTGAACTAATGGTTTCATAATATATGACTGAGTCCACTGCGCTAATTGTGATAATTTGTTTTGATATGTACGTTTAAAATGTAAACCTTTCAAACATGATCCAGAAGCATTTATTTCTAAAACATTGACAATGGACAACTGGATATTGACAAAGTACTTAATACGATAAATAAATGTATCTCTCAAGTTATTTTTGTGTAATGAAAAACTTAAATCATTTTCACCAAACCTATAAGAGCGCCATATTATTTGACAATATTGTACGTAGACATAAAATTATTGAATTGTTCTAGACAAATATGTTTCCGAAGCTTAAGACCAATAGTGGAGAGGTCTTAAATGACACAGTTTCCAATAATGTTTCAAGTTATAATAAAAACGTATCATGTGTATGTTCTTGAAAAACAATTGCTGCTAATTTTTTTGTGATTTAAAGTGAGCATTTATTACAATTCATTGTCATCGTTTCAATATTCATTTATATCGAAAACAAAGGGTCAAGTCCACTTCAGAGAGTGCAAGTATTTTTCTATTCATAGATTTATAGAAAGAGTATGTGCATAACATTTAGTTATGAAGTTGGAATTCCACTTGAGCATGTGCTAGGATACATGAGTGACGTTTTGTGGGTCTTTTATCCTTCATTATCACACTTAATCGAACCGTGTCCGCAATTTAAAAGGGACTTACTAGTAGTTTTGTTTCCAAAAATGAATGGACCAAACAAAAAATATTTATAATAATTATGTAGGAATGAACCAATAGCTCGTGTGCAAAATTTTAGATTATTTACTCACTTCGCTTCACAGTGATAATAAAAATTGCCACCAAAATATATAACGTTGCAACAATTTCACTTAATTCGGTCCAAATCCGATTATTAAAACGATGAAAATTAGTAGAGGATATATTAATGATTTTTGGGTATTAGAGATATTTTTATGAATATTTTTTGCTTCTGGACATCTCTTCTATGACAAAATTGTTAAACTGATCTGATTGACATATATCTGATCTTGAACAAAGGAACACAATACTGTCCTATTTTTGAATAGCGTAGCCTAGAATTTCAATCTAGAGTCTTTTGTTTTTGTTTCAATGAATACTACACTTTAATGAACAATGGCCTCAAAGTGAGCTCTTGTAATGTCCCATTGTCCGTCGTCCATATTGGCCAAATTTTTTGAAACTTTGCAGGGACGTTTTTGCATTAAGCTCTACCAAAATTGGACAAATAATTGAATTTCATAAAGAACTCTGGTTGCCATGGGGACCTAAAAAAAACTATAAAAATCTTCATTTAAAACACAAAACAAAAAAGAGCAAGAGCTAAGATTTTTGGCATTAAATTCTATCTTCTAGTAAGTTTCTATCGAGTGGGTTCAAATAAAAGCCCTGAGACCAAAAGGGGGTCCAGGGGGTCTTGATTTTCCAAATATATAAATAAAAAAGAAAATCTCCTTTTTAAAAAAACCCCAAATAACTAGAGCTCAGATAAAATGCATGACACATCTTCTAGTCTGGGGTCAAGATTGGTCCCGTCCCGGGGGTTATTGATTTTCCTTATATGTTTATAGTAAGAACTAAAAATCTTCTTTGAAAAAAAAACAAAGAGCTAGAGCTAAGATATTAAGTATGAAAACTCTTCTAAAAGTTCTCGAAAAAAATGGTTCAAATAAACCCTTGGGTCATCATTGGCTCCACCCAACGAGGTTATTGAATTTTCTGATAGGTATATTGAAAAATCTTTAAGTCTTCTTTTAAAAAATCAAAGAGCTAGAGTTTAGATATTTAGCATAAAACATTTTCTGATGAATGTTTCTCAAGTTTGTTCAAATGAAAGTCCTGGTCTCAAAATTGGCCATAGTAATGTTTTCACACATGCACTATTTCAGATACAAATATGAACTTTGTGATATCAGTTTAAGATTTAGATTTTATATCTGTTTTATAGTTTAAAATATTGCATGTTCCTTGCCATATAGAGTTTCTTTATTCAAGTGAGGGATTTCAGGGCCATCATGACCCTTGGTTTTAATTATTTAAGGTTTGGATCATTGTTTTAAAAAAAACGTATGCTTTGAATAGACTTCATCCCATTTGATATAGAAAAAATAAGAATGTATGAAACAATTTTGATAATAAATAAATGTAAATAATTAATATGTTTATTTGTTTACTATATATATATTAAAATGAACAATCTATATCCGATTGTTGCTAAGCCTCGATTGTAATCCTAATTGGCTAACATGCTGTATTGTCTCTTCTTTATGACTATTTGTGGCTACACATACTTTCTCCTCTTTATGAGGTTTTTAATATTTGTTTAGAGGCTTTATGTGGCTATAATATTTTCTTTAAATCTCTTCAATTAAAATTGTAAAACTGTATGGCAGAAAACTTCTGATAGTTGGATTAATATTATTGACTTTAATCAATTGGTTCTAAGCACGTGTTTTAATTTCGTTTAGTAAGACCACAAAAAAACTGACTGACATTTTTGTCGATTTGTCATGTCATTTCTCAGTCTGTATAAGCAATGCAGACTGACATTTCGATAAATCTTCTTGGAAACAAATAACTTGTATTAAACATTTTTTTGCTTATTTCTTGCTTATTATTTAAACCTTAAACAATAAAAAATCGTAATGAAATTACCATGTGTTTGAGAGTAAATATAACTTTAATTCCATTATCTAGAAATGTTTGTTAAATAATAATGATAAAACGTGATTCCTGTATTAACAAACGATAGATAACAAAGAACAGTGTCTCTCGAACATCCATTGACATTTTAAAAAATAGGTATGTTTAAACCATAGAAATCGGAATGAAACAGAACAGAAACTTAGGCTGTCAAATGGGGAACACTTGGTTTGCTCGCAACACATTTTACTTATTATTACTGAAATATCAATTTCAAAGCCGTTGGTGTATTAACCGACATTTAAAGAATGTGTTCCCGTTTTGTGTGTCTTTCAATTGTGAAAGTCAATCCATAGCATGGACCCTTTTATAAAAACGATGTTGTGTAAAACTGTTAAAAATATTCATTTTCAACTCATGTCGCTATAATTAAACATTTACTTACTTGCTTACTTACTTACTTACTTGCTTGCTTGCTTACTTGCTTGCTTGCTTGATTTATTTATTTATTTATTGCTTACTTACTTACATGCTTGCTTGCTTGCTTGTTTGCTTGCTTGCTTGCTTACTTACTTAATTGCTTGCTTTCTTATTTGCTTACTTACTTGCTTGCTTTATTGCTTACTTACTTAATTCATTGCTTGCTTGCTTACTTGCTTACTTTTACTTACTTACTTACTTACTTACTTACTTACTTACTTACTAACTTACTAACTACTTTATTTACTTTCTTACTTACTTACTTGCTTACTTACTTACTTACTTACTTACTTACTTACTTACTTACATACTTACTTACTTACTTACTTACTTACTTACTTACTTAGCTTACTTACTTACTTACTTACTTACTTACTTACTTACTTAACTTACTTACTTACTTACTTACTTACTTACTTACTTACTTACTTACTTACTTACTTACTTACTTACTTACTTACTTACTTTA
>NW_026862378.1:0-15323 GCF_026571515.1 Ruditapes philippinarum | reverse complement strand
AAAAAATCCGCACACCTACCGTCAAAAAACACCATGTATTTTATTCCGTTTCCAAATTTTCACATAATCCTTTGGCCCACAGACACAGAAGATATAATTCATGATGATGATGGTCAATTTTAAACCTCCACATCAATATAAACAACGCAACAGCCGAAATAAACATCGAGATTATCGCCGTTTTACTCCATTTACAAAATCTTTTTTTTTTTCAATAATTTTTAACATTCTAGTGAATTTAGATAGAAAACCAGAAAATAGTTCCTAAATATTAAATGTCACAACTCAAAACTTAAAAAGTTGGTATATCTTGCGTTAATTCAGAGCCGGGAAAATATACCGAGGAAACTCGTGGCCGTAACACATTTAAATTCTTACCACCGTTTAAACAATTTTCATAAATGAATTATAGAAAGAAATTTAAGCATAAGATTATCGTCTTTAAAATGAATCATCAAGTATATTTATAATTATAAATTGAAAAATAAAATAACTTTTCTTTACAATTTGGACCATGTCAGCATGGAAAATTGTTTAACTGATTCCGGATATGAATCACGGCTCCAATTTAAATACTTTTCTTTAAATCAAATTTATCTAAAACTTAATCTTATAAATTTTAAGTTGACACAAAGAATTTAAGTAAGGAAGAAACAGAACTGCGCAGTGTCAACATTTCCAAAGTGTATATTGGTCAGCGTACAGGTGTCGGCGTTGTGGAATAGTTGACACGTAACGTTTCAAAATTAAATACATGGTTGAATATATTTTCTATACCGGAACAAAAACTTTTCTGGAACATCGCTTAAACAACACCCAAATATCCAGGCCATTACGGCATGCTATGATTATTTTTTTTAGTCTTTTATTACAAGGATAAATGGTACATGTACATGCAGACAAATGGGCGCTCGGCGTAACAAGTTTTACTTTTCTGAAAACTGTTGAGGAATGAAAAATTAACGCAAGAATTTACCATTTGAATTCAAAAAATCTTTCATAGCGTAATGCACGTTTGGAAAACAAATCTTTCTAGGCAAGGAGTTGCTGATTTTAATACGCAGCAAGTTGTAACTAACATAATTATTCTAACATAGATAATACTACAGAGTGGTGACAATATAAATTTTAATGAAATACATTATTTGTTTATCCTTTAATAAACATGTTTATAAAAAAGAGGCCTAAATTTAAAGTTTCTCCGCATCATTTGAAAGATTTCAATCAATTAGAAAAATATTTAAAGATTATTTCCTGGCGATTTATTTTAATGTAGCAATAATAAATAAAATTAATAATAACAACATTAAAGAATAATAAGCACTGTTTAACAGTTTTTCATATTTTTTTTGCCACGCAAAAAAAATGACAACATTCACGCACGGTACCGAACAATATCGATTTTTAGCGTACATGTTACATTACTGTAGCAACATCACAATTTGTGGACGTTGGTACACAAACGAGACTGTGAAATGAAACTAACGTGGTTTACTTTCTTCTAAGTTGATAGTCTAGCACTTTTTGTGCTGTTGATTCCTTAAAATTGTATTGTTGAATAGATTCTTAGTTTAAATTGTCTGCATTTTTACATTAACATCAAAATCCACGTTTCACCACAGAAAGGTCTCCTTTTGGTTTTGACGTTAAAGCGAGATTCTGCCCCAGAACGAAAATATCTCAGAATCAAGCTTTGGCATGTCAATATATTTTGACTAGACATTTGGTGACCCGTGTCTTATGCTTTATTTAATTGAAAACATGGCTTTGCAATTAAGAATAACGGTGTATTTATTCAATAACAGACATTGTACCAAAAACATGTTGGATTTATATTGTTTTGAGTGATGATTCATGAATTATTTGTTTGTTTTTATTTAAAATCATACCTTTACTAAAAATAGTGTATGGTCCGTAACACTATTATTATTAAAAAATAGATGCTAGAATTCCCAAAACTTGAAGTCCAGCAAGATTTCATATGAAAGTAGACTTCATATTGGTAAACATTCTCTACATATTTCCCTAACAAATAGTTAGGTACACAATGTCATTGAAGTTTTATTTAAAAACAAAACATGAATTGATTAAAAATTGATTTGTTTATCAAATGGTATTTTCATTTGACCCAAATTTGATTAATAAGGGTGATTTTAATAGGTTTTTATGTACGGCACACAAACTGCCAAAATTCTAGTGGCCTTTGCAAATAGGGTTGACCCATAACTTTACTGTCTCACAACCTCAAAATAAAAGCGACATATAAAGTTATGGACGCCAGAACTACTACTATCTGATACTGTTTTAAATTTTTGGAATTTCATAATAAACAATTTGTTTTTTGAAAAAATCGCAATAAATATTAATAATATGAAAATGGCAAAGCCTCAAAGCGAGCTTGATTTACTTTTACCGTGAAATAGTATAAAATAATCGTTCATTATGCCCCCACAATGTGGGAGCATATAGCGTTGCACTTGTCCGTCCGTCCGTCAGTCCGTCCGTCCGTCCGTCAGTCCGTCCGTCCGTACGTCCCGAAATCTTGTGAACGCAACTCCTCTTAAACCGGATGGCAGATTTTACTTAAACTTACAGGGATGAACAACCTTAATGTGTAGATGGTAGTAAAGGAAGGAATTTTCGCTGCGACCAAATTTAACAGAATTATGGCCCTTTGTTGATTTTTTCACTAGATACTATATAGAAATTTTGTGAACGCAACTCCTCTTTAACCAGTTGGCAGATTTTGCTTAAACTTACAGGGATTAACAACCTTAACCCATTACTTCATATACACGCCTTTTAACGCCTTTTTCACCCCCCCCCCCCTTTTGTTGTCTCAAATGATGAAAAAATGCCTTATTTAGGCCCCAAACACACTTGTTTTTGTTTGAGAAATGTTGTTAAAAAAAGTGACCTCTTTTCGGCGCGGCCCCCCAACCAAAAGATACATCAGGGGGGTTGCCAGAAGGGGGATGTGCCCCTTCTGTTTGGGGGGTTTGAAGGGGGGCGGAGTCCCCTCATCGCCAAGAAAATTTTGGACTTGTTTAGAGGCTGTAAATGACCCCAGATTGATCATAAGGTAACGTGTAACCAACGCTGAAAAGCATTTGACTCTATCTCAATCCATTGAGAAGTTGCAGCACTTTGAAATCAATTTTGATGGAAAAAATCAACGCAAAATAGTGATTTTTGGCAATTTGAGATGTCCCCTCGTTGCCATGGTAACAGAAATTTAAGCCTGAGCATGTTGTTTGCAAGGGCAATGGTCCAGTCAACATTTGTGCCAAGTTTGATTAGTGTTGAAGCAGTTTTATAGTATTTATAGCAATTTGAACTTGTAACGGGGGAGACTTTTCAATGAAAACAGCCATTTTTCACAAAATGCTCATGAAGCAATGGGTTAATGTGTAGATGGTAGTAAAGGAAGGAATTTTTGCTGCGACCAAATTTAACAGAATTATGGCCCTTTATTGATTTTTTCACTATATACTATGTAGAAATTTTGTGAACGCAACTCCTCTTAAACCGGATGGCAGATTTTGCTTCACTTATAGGGATGAAAACCTTAAGGTGTAGATGGTAGTAAAGGAAAGGAATTTTCGCTGCGACCAAATTTTACAGAAATTATGGCCCTTTGTTGATTTTTTCACTATATACTATGTAGAAATTTTTGTGAACGCAACTCCTTTTAAACCGGATGGGCAGATTTTGCTTAAACTTATAGGGATGAACAACTTTAAGGTGTAGATGGTAGTAAAGGAAGGAATTTTTTCGCTGCGACCAAATTTTACAAGAATTATGGCCCTTTGTTGATTTTTTCACTATATACTATGTAGAAATTTTTGTGAATGCAACTGTTCTTAAACCAGATGGCAGATTTTGGCTTAAACTTACAGGGATGAACAACCTTTAATGTGTAGATGGCAGTAAGGAAGGAATTTTTGCTGCGACCAAGTTTAACAGAATTATGGCCCTTTGTTGATTTTTCAACTATATACTATATAGAAATTTTGTGAATGCAACTCCTACTTAAACTGGATGGCAGATTTTGCGTTAACTTCCAGGGGATGAAGAACCTTAAGGTGTAGGTGGCAGTAAAGGAAGGAATTTTCGCTGCGACCAAATTTTTACAGAATTATGGCCCTTTGTTGATTTTTTTCACTAAATATACTATGTAGAAATTTTGTGAACGCAACTCCTCTTAAACCGGATGGCAGATTTTGCTTAAACTTTCAGGGATGAACAACCGTAATGTGTAGATGGTAGTAAAAGGAAGGAATTTTTTGCTGCAACCAAATTTAACATAATTATGGCCCTTCTGTTGATTTTTTCATTATATACTGTGTAGAAATTTTGTGAACGCAACTCCTCTTAAACCGGATGGCAGATTTTGCTTAAACTTACAGGGATTAACAACCTTAATGTGTAGATGGTAGTAAAGGAAGGAATTTTTGCTGCGACCAAATCTAACAGAATTATTGCCCTTTGTTGATTTTTAGTTTTCAACTTGTGGCACATGTAGTCCAAAAAATATTTGACCTAGAGTCATAAGATTGACAGAACAGTGGCGTGTGGGGGCATCCGTGTCCTATGGACACATTTCTAGTTTTTATTTTATATTTTCCGTTTAAAAATTGTCATTCTGTACATTATACACTGCTTCCATTTATTCTGGTTCCCTGTCCTATTATGGTTCCCATATAAGTGCGCAGGACACTAGTCTACCCTTCCGTTTTCAATCAGAATACCTCTGCTTTTATCGTTATCTTGTAATTCGAAAAGTTGCGATTTGTCAATTCAGTACTTCGGATGAAAGTTTTCAAAACCATCACTCATAATCTAGCAGGTACTCGCGTTACCGTAAAGCTCGCTTTGCTAGCAGGCCCTTTTGGCCAACTCTTTGAGCTCGCTGTTAAAGGAATATCGATTATTTTTAAACACATCAATTTTTTCACCATAAACGGTAAAATAATGATAGAATAATAAAAATATCATGTAATTATGTTATGTACTTCATCTGGTGCAGTGATTGTTCTGCTTATATAATAGATTCTGATAAAAAGCCTTTTCCCAATTGAAATTTTCTTAAAAATCATGCAGTTTTCCCAGAATGAACTTAAACCTGCTTTTTTACTTCCCAAGTGAGCAATTTTAGCGATAATTTTTCCCAAAATCAAGTTGCTTAGGCCTATGCTAATTAAGTGAGAAAAATCACAGAGGTGTAATTCCCCAGAGCTAAATCGGTATTATACCGGAAAAACAGTGTTTGGCTAGGTTTTCGAAAAGGTCAATAGGGCCGAGTTGACCTGTGCTGCGTTGGTGTAGGGGTGAGTTGACGCTTTACCAACAGTGTCTTTTCTAGGATTCGAAAAACAAAACTGGGGATTATTGAAAAGTGAAAATTGATTACATTTGTTGATCTTTTTCCTTATTTCTCTGTGTAAAATTTCCCCCCTGCCTTTGAAAAAATAGAGGGAAAATCCTCAAAAATATGAGTGAATCCCCCCACCTAGAATAGACACTGTAACAATATAGCACATGGACTTACCAGTTGTGGGACATCTAAACAATGTTTTCCCATTCGTGTTAATCTATGTTTAGGCAACCTAGGTATGTGCTTTACGTCTCCCAAGTGGACTTCTTGCCACTGTCCTAACCAATCATGGATTGTGGAATCTGAAAGGGAATCTAACCACTGTTGGGATTCAAATCCACAACCTTTTGATTAAAGTCTGATGCTCTTCCCCAGCAAGCCTCACCATTTTTCTCCACATTTAAGATTTAAATGATGAATCTTCAGTATTTCACAGTATATGTTGGGCTCTGTGCTATAAAAAATTGTGTAATTTTCTACCATTATTCAAATGAGTTGAGTTGTCTGTTATAGAAACATTATTCCCTGCATAACTGTTTTCTAGTGTTGTCAGTGATTTAAGGACTAAACTGGTGTTGATTAACCAAACATTATTTTCTTAAAAGTATTGTTTTGCCTGATACACAGAAAAATGCCCAGTAAAGACAGGAAACATACAAAAGTCCTTCTGTTTAAAAATTGCAGGGCGGACAAAAGCCCTCCATTGAAAATTGTCAACATGACCTTTGTATATGGCTGTCACAAATTAACTAGAGTTCTTGCAGGGTTCTGGGTGACACATGATCCAGCATCCAGGTATACATGTTTATAGCTGCTGGTTGCATAGATTTCAAAGCTGGGATTCTGTATAAGCTAAATTTTGGATTGTGATTTCTAGACTAGCTAATTAATTTTATTCAGTGCTATCGGGCACTAAAGATGCAGGATGCATCAGTGAATCTTTACACCTCTACCCATTGTACAATAACATATAGACATTAAAATACAATCTTCCTGTTCAAAAGGCACTTTTGCAGAAAAATTCACTGTAATATGTTGACATAGCCATGCATACTGCATATGCGATTCTTATGCCAAATGTAAAGATATAACCACCTGATAATTGTTAATCCAACTGGTATTTATTTTAGGATTGGCAAAAACTGTTGGACTTAGGTCTATTTACACTACAACAAGACCAAACCTTATGTTGACAAAGGCAACAAAGGTAATCTGCCAAGGTTTTACTGGAAAGCAAGGGACTTTTCATAGTCAGCAGGCCATTGAGTATGGAACTAAAATGGTGGGAGGAGTTTCCCCTGGAAAGGCTGGACAAAAACATTTGGGACTGCCTGTCTTTGGAACAGTGAAAGAGGTTAGAAACATATTTTTGTTGTTAAAATTTCTACTTGAAAAAAAGAAGAATAAATTTATATTTAACTTCTGTTTTTGAAGAAAAATTCGAGCTGTTCTGATCGCTGCATTGTCATCGGCATCATCGGCAAAAACTTGAATGTGTCCCATTGTTTAAACAAGTGCAAAGTTATCAGCAAGAAACTTGGAATACTTGCTTATCATGACAAGGTGCAGTTGCAAGACAATATATGCTTTACTATGAAAGCTGCATTTCCGGAGTAATGGCCCTTTTTGAATGTCAATTTTTGTCAAATGATTTTATATACATGTATAAAGCACAGTTGTTACACAAGGGGCTTTTAACTTTTGGTTAGTTGTCTCTCAATGCTGATTCAAGCAGAAATCATGTTAGATGAGTAGACAGTCACTTGCAGAGAAATTGGTAATTAATGTTATTACTGTTATTCAGGAAAGGGGGTGCTACAATGTAGAATACTAGATGGGTCATCAGTCAAGATAAAATTAAAAAATGTGTTAAAATCAGTATTAAAAAAAAAAAAATAATTATAATAAAGTACAAGACTGTCATACAATTCATAAATCAATCGGATTGCTTGTGCATTTTCAGAATGTTTGTACAGGAATAGTAAAGACATAGTATAGGCCAGACTTCTGGAAAGTTTAAAAAAAAATTCAGACATATGGTCTGACACCATGAAAATTTGTCAAACCGAAAGGAAATCTGTCAGACCGAATGATATAAAACAAAATCAAAGGCAAACTGGTGTTTGTATTTTTAAGACAAATTGTTTCCGCCTTAAAAATAGGCACGGTCCGTACAGGGTATTTTCACCTCCTCCGTGTCGTACACCAACCATTTTACAGTCCTGCTTCCAGTTTTCATTAAATTTTCTCTCAGGTCTATTCTTTTCATCCTTTTAATTCTGTTCTGCACGCTTCCCATAGGTAGATTTTCCCAGGTTTGGCACCTTTAGCTACGCCATTTGTTTGCGCGCGACTTGAAAAAAAAAACAGACAGTCAAACCGATCCGGAATAAAAATTTGTCAGACCTGATAAAATTTATCACACATGTCTGTCTGACAGACGTATTTCGGGAAGTCTGACAGGCCACCATGATTATATTCTTTTGTTAAATTGCAGGCTAAGGAAGCAACGGATTGTGATGCTACAGCTATTTATGTACCGCCAAGATTCGCAGCAGCTGCCATTGAAGAAGCCATTGATGCTGAGATCCCACTTATTGTTGTCATAACAGAAGGTAATATACAAATCCTGAAGTACCATAACAAAAGATAATTTACAAATTCTGAAGTCCAATTGTTGTTTTTATCCCACTGAAAAGTGTGGTAATTGAGGGTGTAATACCACTGAATATTGTTTTTTAGCTCGACTTTTCTATGAAAAGGGGAGCTATCCTACTCGCCCCGGCGTCGGCGTCGGCGTCACACCTTGGTTAAGTTTTTCGTACCACCCCACTTTATTTCAGAAGTATTACAAGTATGGCTTTGAAACTTACCATACTTGTTCACCATCATAACCTCCATCTACAGACAAGAGTACATAACTCTGTCAAGGTTTTTGACAGAATTATGGGCCCTTTTTTGACTTAGAAAGTGTATTGAGCTTGGTTAAGTTTTTGTACCACCTCACTTTATTTCAAAACCATTGGAGGTATTGCTTTGAAACTGACCATACTTGTTTACCATCACGACCTTCATCAACAGACAAGAGGACATAACTCTGTCAAGGTTTTTTGACAGAATTATGCCCCTTTTTGACTTAGAAAATACATTGAATATGGGTAAAATCCCACTTATTGCCTTAACCCTTTGAGATATTGCTTTGAAACTTTTAATGCTATTTCACATCATTACCCCCATCTGTACGCAAGAGAAGGTAACTCTGTCAAGGATTTGTTTTAAAAATTAAGGCCTTTTATCGACTTAGAAAAAAAAGCTTGATAAAATTTATCTATTACTTGTATTATAAGGTAACTATAATACTTTCACATACAAAGTCAAATCTATATATTATGCTGATTGTACAAAAATATACTGCTTCCTTGGCATAGATTTCTTGAAAAATTATGTTATTATGTCATTTACCAAGGTTTCTGAGTGACGTAAAAATACCTTATTCTCTCAAAGTGGGTTTAAACACTATTAAATTTATTTAAGGCTCAACTCAGTTTTTTTTTTCTTTCTTACCAGCCCTCTTTTGACTTAAACATTTCAAACTTTGCTGCAGTGTTCAAGGTATCACACAATTACAGTAAAATAATTCTTCACTAAATATCTTAATGCTCATGGCCATTGTTCACTTTAAAAATACAGAGATTCTTGTATTGCCTTTTACTGCAAAAACTTTTTTTATTGGCAAGCAATAAAAAAGTCGAGCGCGCTGTCTTACGGACAGCTCTTGTTATTCCACTGATTGGATTAGTACATTTGTACCGCCTCCGTGGTCGAGGGGTTGGAGTGGATGACTTCTAATCCAGTTACCTCTCTGGCGTGGGTTCGATACCCCGGAGATGCTTTGGTAGTTTAGCGTGGCGGAAGGTAGTCTAGTACTGGTGTAACTCTCCAGGAATGATGGTTAGGAAACTACCCGCCTATATGACTGAAATACTGTTGGTAAAAGGCGTAAAATGAAACAACAAACAAACAAACAGTACATTTGTGTAATGGAAGGTAATGTATGAGCAATAAAATCAAATTGATTTTTGCTTTTGTTAATTGTAAAAACAAAAGCATATTCATTTGTGATAAAAATTGTTTCATTGATTTAAATTTTCTTTAAAAATGTTATATGTGTAGGTATCCCACAACAAGATATGGTACGTGTGAAACATAAGCTGATACGTCAAAATAAGTCAAGAATGCTCGGGCCAAATTGTCCAGGAATTATCAAGGTAAATATGTTTTAAGTACAGTAAACCCTAAACATTTATACTGGTAAAATAATAATAAGCTCTAAATTTGTAAAATAGATGTTTCTAGGAATGTCTTTATAATGTAATCTACTTCATTTGGAACATTTACTCATTTGAGCGATCAAGGGCCATTAAAGCCCTTTTGTTTCTTAATTTTATAAAAAAAACTTTAACTGATATTCACTTCAAACTTAATATACATGTTAACTGGAAAGAGTAGGTAATTCTGCAATTCAGTTTTACAGAATTATGCCCCCTTTTTTACTGTACTATTGTCATACTACCTACAACAGACCCGACAAAAAGTGGAGTGTGCTACTGCTGAGACAAATCTAAATTTAGAATTACGTATGAATTCAGAGCAAAGATTGGTTAATACACATTTATTCTATTTATCGCATACCTGATTCGCTTTTTCAACTCAGTAAAAATGTTATTGAACAGCCGTGCATATACATGTATTTTAAAGTAACATTTGCGTTATAGAAAACAAGCGTTAAGAACCACGCTTAAATGTTTAGCTTAATGGGACGCCTATAGGTATGTTGAAAATAGAATATTTTATTTGTGTTGATTCATTACTGGAATCTACATGTATTTGGAAATTTAGTTGATTAAAAATAATATTAAGGGAATTCACCAAATAGGGCTAGCATAATATAACTTGTTTCAAACAAATTTTGTATTGAACCTATATTTTTACACTCATTCATTATCCTCTGTTTATGATATTATGGGTTTTTTTTGAAGCCTGGAGAGTGTAAAAATTGGTATTATGCCTGGACATATCCATCAGAAGGGAAGAATTGGTAAGTGATGGCTCAGGTACTTTTTGTTTTATTTGTTTCAGTATTATTATATATTACAGTAAATATAGAATTTTTACACAGGTTACTAAATGAGTAGAATTATTTTTTGCAATCAAAATGTACGAAAGGTGATACACGAATTTTGAAACACCCTTTTTTAGCTTTGTTTCTCGCTAATACCTGCAGCAAACAAGTTTCATGATTATGCCCCCCACTTCAAAAGAAGAGGGGGTATATTGCTTTGCACTTGTCGGTCCGTAGAGGGACCAAATGGTTTCCGAGTGATAACTAAAGAACGCTTAGGCCTAGGAACTTCAAACTTGGTATGGTGATTGGTCATGACCAGCAGATGACCCCTACTGATTTGAGATCAAGGGGTCAAAGGGTCAAGATCACATTGACCTTGTAGGTAAAAACGGTTTCCAATCAATAACTAAAGAATGCTTATAGGCCATAGGAACTTTAAAACTTGGTATGGTGATTGGTCATGACCAGTAGGAAAGACCCCTATTGATTTTGGGGTGAAAGGGTTTTTTTAAAGTTCAAGGTCAGATTGACGTTGTAGGTAAAAAACCGTTTTCCGATCAATAACTAAAGAATCTTAGGCCTAGGAAATTTCAAACTTGGTATGGTGATTGGTTATGACCAGCAGATGACCCCTATTGAATTTTTTGGGGTTCAAGGGGTCAAAGGTTTTCAAGGTCACATTGGCCTGTATTGTAAAAACATGACCAAGCCAGGATGACCCCTAATTTGATTTTTGGGGTTTCAAGGGGTCCAAAGGTCAAGGTTTCACATTGACCTTTGTTAGGTAAAAACAATTTTCCGATTTAAATAACTAAAAAGAACGCTTATGCCTAGGAACTTTCAAACTGATGGTATGTGATTGGTCATGACCAGCAAGATGACCCCTATTGGAAATTTTGGGGTCAAAGGTTCAATGGTCCACATTGTCCTTGTAGGGTAAAAACAATTTCCGATCCAATAACTAAGAATGCTTTAGGCCTAGGAACTTTCAAAAAACTTGGTAATGGGTTTGGATTGGTTCATGGTACAGCCCAAGATGACCCCTAAATTTGGGAATTTTGGGGGTTTCAAGGGGTCAAGGTTTCACCATTGACCTTGTAGGTAAAAATAAGTTTCCGATCGATAACTAAAGAATGCCTTAGGCCTAGGGAACTTCAAAAACTTGGTATGGTGATTGGTCCATGACCAGCAGATGACCCCTATTGATTTTGGGGTCAAGGGGTCAAAGGTCAAGGTCCACATTGGACCTTGTAGGTAAAAAAGGTTTCTGATCAATAATAAAGAACCCTTAGGCCTAGGAACTTCAAACTTGGTTATGGTGATTAGTCATGACCAGCAGACAACCCCTATTGAGTTTGGGGTCAAGGGGTCCAAAGGTTCAAGGTCACATTGACCTTGTAGGTAAAAAAATGGTTTCCGATCACCATAACTAAAGAATGCTTAGGCCTAGGAACTTCAAAAACTTGGTATGGTGATTGTTCATGAGACCAGCAGATGACCCCTATGATTTTGGGGTTCAAGGGGTTAAAGGTCCAAGGCACATTAACCTTGTAGGTAAAAAACGATTTCCCGATCAATAACTAAAGAACCCTTAGGCCTAAGGGAACTTCAAAACTTGGTATGAATGATTGGTCATGAAGGGCAGATGGACCCCAATTTATTAAGGGGTCAAATGTCCAGGGTCCACATTTTGACCTTTTAGGGTTTTTGGAAAACAAATGTTTCCCAATTTTCAAAAAAACTTAAAGGGAACGCTTGAAGGGCCTAGAAATTTCTTCAAACTTGGGTAAATTGATTGGATTGGGTTCATGAAACCAGCAGATGAACCCCTATTGAATTTTTGGGGATCCAAGGGGTCAACGGTCAAGGTTTCACGTTGAAACCTTTGTAGGTAAAAAAAAACGGGTTTCTGATCAATAACTAAAGAATTTGCATAGGGCCACAGGAAACTTCAAAACTTGGTATGATGATTTGGTTTCATTTACCAGTTACTTGTAAGATGACCCCTTTGATTTTTGGGGTGAAAGGGGTTCAAAATGTTTTCATATTTGACCTTGTTACTTAATGACGGTTTTGGTGACCAATAAATCAACAACTCCAAAGTTCCTTGGTTGATTTTTTATTTAAACTAAAAAAATTGCTTTTGGTATAACACATTTTGAAGGTTCTTTTATGTAAATAACAACTTTGGCTTGTCAATTAATGAGGCCTACTGATTTCCCATAAAATTTTATGGAATATAATTATTTGTTAAAGATTTGTAATTTAACTTAAATTGCTGCACAACAACCAACTGGGGTCACAATAATTTTACCCTTGTGACTAGTTCCATGGGACCAGTAGGCATACTAGAAAACCCTTATTTAATTGTTTGTTTCACTTGGGTCAAGAAGGGTCATGGCATAATAAACCTTTTGATCATATGACTATTTGGCCCTGCTGATAGGGGGGGGCAACATGTTTTACAAACATATCTTGTTTTAACAGTATCTTAACTTTCTGTAGCAAACTACACATATATATTAAACATAAATGTGATTTCAACATGGGTAGACGTAAAATTTACTCAAGTTTAGACGGTGTTATAGAATACCTGTTGATGAATGGAAATTCTTATAGAAATATATAGAAGGAGATAAAGGGGCAGGGGTATGTTGTATCTTTGTCAACAATACATAGAGTAAAACATTTCATCAGCAAATCTCGAAATCTTAATACTAAAAAGCCGAAACCATTTTGAGTTTTGAAGGTGACATACAAAGTCAAACAGATGACGTCATTCGTAAAGTCCCAATTTTTATAAAAAGGGTAAAATCTCCAACCCAGAGAGAGAATGAACAAAGTTAAGGTGTATCTCAGGATACTATTAACCGAATTATCAAACATGTACTGCAATGTAAATTTTTTGCAAGAAATCAAAGTTCATAGGCTCAATGCAAATCAAATTCAATTTGAGAAAAGATGTCAATGTTTATAACGTCTGTATTTACGTTTAGATAACAAAACAACCAGTGGAAAAATTTTGTCAGTCTCAACAAAGCAATGTTTTATCTCGGCGGCAGTAATGGTTTGTCGTCAGGTTTGTTTTTACTGTAAAGGAGGACATGATATTTCAAAACTTAATTTTGTAAAAATGTGATTTGTTTGCTGCAAAAAAAAAGGATTTCATGCTGGGACTTTAAAAAAAATAACATTTTAGTGTGATTTGAGTAATAAGATCGTTTTAATATTTTTGTCATGAATTTGCCAAAGCGCATCCCTTTAAAGTTATACACTGTTAACAAAGTGTTTCAAAAAAACGTGAAATCACCTCTCATACGAGGGCTGTTCAAAAAGTTCGTGGACTGCGGCTCTACTGTTCACATCTTTTTAATTTGCATTTATGATTTTACAAGAGACATATATGAAAAATATTGTCTTTACTAAACAGTGAAAAAAATCAATACAAATATGTTTACAAATAACAATTCTGTGGACAGTTACAAATCACAGGGGGTGCCACAATCCGGCGCACGCTGATGATGAAACAAAATGACGTTCGTAGACGTCGCAAATATAAATGAAACATTTACCAAGCGTCATTGTGTCTGAAAGTACTCGTTTTAGTGTTCAATATCTGCGGATTATACACCAAAACCATTTTTCTGTTTGTGATGATAACCCGAGATATAAAGTGGTCATTTCTTTCGCTCCATTCTTCGTATAAAGGTCCGAGTGCTGCATACTTTCCGCATGTTATCGGGATTTTTGAGTAATTTCGACACTAAACGGACAGTGTTATTAAGTTAATTCAATTGTTGTTTTGATAGTATCAATTTGAAACCGCCCCGTCCGATCTTAAAACAATATGATTTTTTAATGATAAAGAAAATATTTTATCAACTGACAATTATTCTATGCGGTAAATCTACTGAACCACCGCCGGCTACATTAATTATCAAAAACGGACCAGGGTAATTACAGGAAATACAAAAAAATAAAACTACAATTATTTATGGTTAAATACGCATATATCCTGATGAATGAAATAAAAATATTTTTTTAATTAAATTAAAATTGTTTTGGTCAGAATGAATACATAGACCCCTGATGCAGAAATTAAAACATGTCGGTCATCTCGCAAAACTTTCATAATGTCTGAACTTCTGTGGATCTTTTGCAAATTGACGTTACAAACGTCCCAACAATTTGCCGCTAAAAATTATCCGTCGCCCTTTTCTGTCTGTGAGCAATGTTATTTGCCGTATTTGAATCGCTTGCGCGACCTGAAAACCAAGAGACTTGCTCGACAACTCATTGTTTTTCATTAATTTAATCACCTCATAAAAACTATAAAGGAGTATACCACATTTATTGGTTAAAAATTTTCCAAAAGAGCGAATTTTATGTTTTTAAACGGCCTTTAATACTTCCCAACTTACCCGTCTGTCTACTGCTGCTCAAAAACCTGTTTGTTCAGTTATTCAACGTCCAAACGACGTCAAAAATGTCAGATTTTATGTCATTTAAATATTAATAGATGATTACTTGTATTTTAACTTTTTAAAACAATCATTCAGTTTGTTTCAACATTTGTTTATATTTAAAAACATTATATGAAAATTTCGGCGTGCGCCGATGTTTGCGTTGCCATGGTTATTAAAAGTGACATAACTCGTAAAGGAAATAAAAGTTAACAATTAAAAGTAAATCTAACTTTTTGGAAATAAAGACACCTCTTTCGATTCATATCCACTAAAGGGTGTTTTTATGCACCAAGTAAAAAAGATTGACAGCAAAAATCCACGAACTTTTTGAACATTACCTCGTATTGTGCTTGTG
>NW_026862377.1:0-22042 GCF_026571515.1 Ruditapes philippinarum | reverse complement strand
TCAAATTAAATAATACTATAAAAACATTTTCTATATATAGTCAATTTTTAAAGTTATTTAATATAAACTGCGGTCTCCCTATTACATGTTTCAAAATATACACTGCTCTGAACGAAAAACGTTATTTTTCTCGTGATTTGACACCTACTTTCAAAACAACAATAACCTATCTTCTAAATCACATCCACTTATGTGAATGCTAAACAGAAATAGCTAATGGCATCCCCACTTCACAAGCCAGCTTAACCTGAATTATTAGAGAGACCAAAATTTGTCCCCGTAATCCAACAGTCTCCGTAATGCAGTTCTTTTGAGTATTCTCAGTCTACTTAAAGCATAAAATATATATATATATATATATATATATATATATATATATATATATATAAATATATATATATATATATATATATATATATATATATATATATACAGATTTAGTCAGAGGTAATTTGGGTCAAGGTCAAGTTTAATTATAAAAAAAACAAACAACAACATAACATGTATGTGCTATCATAGGTTTATTGTCTAACATTTTAACAAGTCAATGTTTGCACAGTTTTGCAAATTTACACATGTACATAATTAAGAAGTACTTGCAAGCTCATCTAAAAGATGACTTGATACAAAAGATGCTCTCAGATGTTTAAGAAAATTTATGCAATGTTCAGAATATTGAGACATTACAAGCATAACATCAACTATTTTGTAAAAAGTGTTTAAAATTACTTTCAATGTACTACAAAATTTGAGTTGATTTATATTTATTTATTTGAGATATTTTTTAACTAGTTTCTATATACATTGTAGTGCATTTGTGACTCTCCAGGCACGCTGTCTCACAATTTAAAATTTTTGAACTGTTAGGTGGACATTTTTTTGATTAATTTGTATTTATGTTAACTCAACATTAGTAGTTACTACATCAGCTATTCCTTTTATTGTTTTTGTATTTAAAGTATTATAATATAACGCATACATATTTAATGTTGAACATTATGTCATTTCTCAGATTGCATCAAGAGATTTATTCCCCATCTGCTCAGGTTCCAATCTGTTTGCCATACATGTATTTTTTTCTTTTTAATTTTAGATTAATTTATTCTTTGACAAGGCAGGACATATATCTTCTAATGTGATATTGACCTTGAAATAACCTTGAATGCTATGGTTTAATTATTGAATTTTCTGGATTTGTTTATTACTGGGACAAAACATTACTTTTGACAGGACCAACGTGTTGTATAGTTCTGACCTGACTTTGACCTTGAGATGATCTTGACTATCGAGGTAAATTGATTAATTAAGCTTAATCTAAGATAACTTTATTGTTTATTGACGGATTAAAAAACAACACATATAAATGTATAAGAGTTCTGATATTGACCTTGAAATGATCAAGTCTACCAAGGTTAAATTGTTGAAGTTTACATAATTTTAGATAACTATGTAGATTTGATTCATACTTGAACAAATCAAAACTTATGGTGAATTAAGTTTTAACTAAGATAACTTTGTTAGTCATTTACAGATAAAAATCATACTTGAACAAAAACACTTGTGACAAGACCATAATGTTGTATAGTTCTAATATGACATTGACCATTGGCAATTGTTTATTTCACCTTATTGAGCTATTATGATTATCTGCTTTTGATTTTCTTCAAACAAATGTATTTTTACCCAAAATGAGATGGTTAGAATTACTTCTTATTTTGTACAACCTGACATTGCAATAAATATTATGATTGTTTGCTTTTGTTTTCTTCAATGAAATTTATGTTTATCATAGATGAAATGGTTAGAGTTACTTCTTTTTCTGTACAACTTTATATTGCAATACATATGAGGAAAATATCTCAGTTCTTGTTTGTTATTCCTCTATGTCTGTTATCTATACATAATTTACAGGTTCATTATGGATGAAGTCTGATAACTGATCACAGAGTCGAAAAAATATATACTTGATGAAGAATGGTCTAGGGCCATAATATTTGTTGTCAATATGTCTAAGTAATAGAAAGAGCATCAAAACACGAGGGGCATAGCCCCCCCCCCCCCCACCCTCATCATTGTCATATACTAATATACTATGACACTGGACACTTAAAATATTTGATTATTCAGCATTTTGTTGTAACAATGTAAAAAGTCTGCATTAGAAAAATGAAATGTCTGCCTAATGTTGATAATATGCAATATCTATGACGTATATATAAAACATTAGGCAGTCAATACTTCCAATTGGATTTATTTCTATTCCTTTTGAATTGGAATTAATTTAAATAGGATTTATTTCTAATAAAATATATTGGAAAAAAATCCAATTGGAATAATAATAATAATGGAAAAAAAGTCGATCGAATTTTCAAACAAATGCTTAAATTGACGCTATTTCAACAAGAATATGCATACAAATACATATTTGGCATGTGATTATATATTTCGACAATTTCTGAAAAATTGAAATTCCCGTTGGAATAGATAAAACTATTGGAAATAAATCAAATTCAAAGAAGCATACAAGACTGCATACTTTAATGACAATAAATGTGATTATCTTAGAAAATAAGGAATTCTAACAAATTTGGATTGACATAAAAGGTTAGTTGAATTATGAAAGTAAATAACTGTAAAGCTAAATATGCATGAGACGGTCAAAATTTACAGGTATAAGGACACTTATTTCGAAAACGAAAGTAGGGTGACAGATTTACCGGCGCACATCAATATTGGCTGTCTAGGCAATTGTAACAACTGTGATACGGGAGAGGGATTTGGAAAGCATGCACTATGAATTATAACAAAAATGTTTCAATTTGATTGGTCAATATTGGCAGTTTGGTCTACTTTTGATGGGACTGTTCATATTCGTACTAAGTTAACTCTTACTTTTATAGCAATTAGTTGTTCAGGGGTATATTCAGGCCAATCGTAAAACCCTTATTGGGTTATATTCCCCATCAAAAATTGTTTTCAATTCACAAAAAATCTCAGTTGTACATTAAAAAATACATGCTATCTTACACTGTATACTAATCGTCACTAATTTCGCGTCATCAATTATTTCCGAGTAATGACATGTTTCCATGTGACTAGTATTAAAATTGGCCAGAATTGACATATTTTATTCAAACCTCTAAACAACAAAGTTTGTGTGCAAAATATTTAAAATCTCTGGAATTTTAGGTTAAATATAACATTTTAAAAACTTTTGCAAAAAGCAACTATAGACCATTAAATGTGTGCATACTTCAGAAACAATCATCATCATATATATATCCACATTACACACACCCGTATTTTTAACATCATGTTTATCCTCCGTTCATATTAGTCTTGCAAATAGATTGGTTAGTTGTGAATTCATTGGGACATTGCAACATAAAGTCACATAATAATAATACGTTAAAGTATACATACACACGGATTTGTGGTTTGTAGAAAATATATATGTAACTCAATTTATATTTAATTGAATATAAAACGAGGTCCAAAATAAAACTCAAATGCTACTATTAAATATTTCACTAAATAAGTAATATGTAATGGACCTAATGGAGAGGTGTACATCGGTTTCACATTTACGCTACATGAGTGTTAGAAAATAGTGTAGATTTTTTGTAAAAATAATAATTACATGAATAACTATTATGAATCTGGTAAATTAAAGTATTTAACAATAGTGTTTATTACTGGTATAATTGTATACATATATGCATTCAAAAATGGCGACGAGCAAATGAAACACGAAAACAACATCTACATGAGACACGTGAATATACTAGTTAAAACTGAAAAGTTACCTGTTGATGCCTGTATGAGAAAATACAATAATATATTATAAGTACAAAATAATGTTAACAATTCTCTCTCTCAAAAAAAAGATTTTTTTTTTAAATTAACCTTATGGTGAGAATGCAAATAATTTAAAAGCAATTTATTTTTATGAACTCCGTGAAATGTTTTTAAAAAAAATTAGGACAATCAAATTTTAGTACAGTTTTGAACAAAACTGGTGGTGTTGATTGTACAGACACGAACAGTTGCGAAAGATAACGTACACGCATGATTGATCTGCAAATTCTGTCGCAGCGTCCTGTCCTTTAAAAAAATGATTAGCCGTCATTGGAAATTTTCAAATGAAAGATATAAGTATTAGTATCAAAAATGCATTCAGCCTTGTAATTGGATTCTGTTTAAACAGCTAAACGAAATACTATTTAGTATGCATAGCCTGATATAGTAGTTTTAATGCAGAATACTAAGTGACAGGACCTTTGTATTGCTCTTTTCTGTTGATATATTATTCAGGAACTATTTAACACAATTAATGTTGAAGAGCCTCCATGTCAATATTGTTATTAATGTACTATTCTCGAAAGTGTATGCAAAATGCGTTCTTAGTTTGTAGCAAAAGGGCAAGTGCAGTTCAAGAGTGCCCGCTTAGTTCATACATAATTATAACGTTGTTTTTACAAGCTTCCCTTTGATGGTAATAAATTACTGGCAACACACAAACATAGAAATATGGTTTTTTACATAATTATTCACAAAAGTTGTTGATAAACGCAGATAATGCAAAATCAGCTAGGTTATATATGTATAAATATTTTGTTGAGTGGTATTTATACCTGAGAGGAAATTAAAACCAAATACATAGACATATACAAAAAAGTAATGAGTATTTACCAGACTAGGCTGGTACACTGTTGTTATATTATGACTCGTGTGGTGTATATACACTCTGTAGTATAGCAATACAAACAACATTTCAAGGCATTGTATTATTGGCACAAAATGCTCGTTAAATGCATGTTCAATCTTTCTGTAGAGTATTAAAATTCTACTGTTTCACATTGAATCTGTCTTTGACACAAACTTTTAGACTGTGACTTTATGAATGTGAATAAATAAGGTGTAGACACTTATACAGACAATATGACTGAAGTACATTAAGCGTTTACGTGTTTCAGTACAACATACATTCATTAATGAAATGGAAACACACGTTAAAAATCTGAAACCTCTTATTGAACGAATACGTTGTTTTACTTTTACGACGAGTTTATGTTTAGGATTTTTACTGGTATATCTTTATGGATCTGAAATGAATATTTCATTCAGTTATGTTGGAATATCTGATATGTTTAATCTAAAACATAACTGTACAAGAAGGGTGTGCGTGTATAGGAATATATCCAATATCAATGGTGAGAAAAGATGTTTTTCTCTTTCAAAAAATGAAAATTTTACGACTGTATCCACAATGACGTCTGCGAGGATGAAAAACTCGTACACTCTGACGGAAACCAAAGATTTGGTGGGGAAAAAAAAGATGACTTCCTGCAATCGTTTTATAACTAGGGGAGCACATAAGGGGCGAATTGGTAACCAAATGTTTCAAATAGCATCTTTGCTTGGTACAGCTCATAAATATGATATTTTACCTATCATACCAGAAAATTATCCAATTAATAAATACTTTGATCTTCCTAGCAGGATACACATCGATACAAACGAGAGAAATATAGAAAAATGCAAACAGTTGAAATTTGCTGTTTACTACAACTGTTCAAGAGCAATAAACACTGGAAAAAATATCACAATGCTTGGGTACTTTCAGTCATGGAAATATTTCTACGGCGCATATGACATCGTTAAATCTGTGTTCATGTTTAAAGATAGGTTTTTGCTTAGCGCAAAACAATTCTTGTCTCGAGTTTCACTGGCTGGATATAAACGTGTATGCATCCATATTCGACGAGGAGATATCACTAGTAAATAAAACAGGAATATTGGTTATGTTATTGCAGATTTAAAATTTATTGAAAAAGCAAAGGAGTTTTTTAGAATTAAATATAAAAAAGTACAATTTATCGTCGTCACCAATGATAAGATATGGTGTAGAAAGAATATTAAAGACGTTAATATAAGTACTCTGGCTGATCCTGGTGAGGACCTTGCTTTAATGTCTTTAAGCGACAACGTTGTCGTTACAACAGGAACATTTGGATGGTGGGGTGCATGGCTTTCAGGAGGGACTACTGCCTATTTTGATCAATATCCAAAGACCGGTAGCCTATTAGCTGCAAGATTTAAACGTGAAGATTATTACCCTCCAAACTGGATAGGTTTATCATAGTGTGCCTCCTAAATTAGAACATAACATTTTATTTAAATATTTCTATCTTCTCTGGATGTAACATTTTCAGATAGTCATTGTCATATGACTGAATTTTAAAGTTTCCTGGATTTCTAATTGACGTTACGGCATAAATCTAGATGATGAAAGCATCTGCTACACATAATGATAAACAATGCTTATGTCCATAATTCTTTAAGACTTTTAACACCAAGCACATATTTCAGAAATCGTTAATTTAGCTTATCAGCATCTTTATTATTATATCTGCCCGAAGTATCTGATCCGTATAATAAGGTGGGTACAATCTGAGATTCAAAGAAAGAATTTTGCGTTTAACTTTTGAAACAAAGACAACAAACTAGTATAAGTAAAATTATCTACAATTTATTTATTTATTCATATCAATGCTTTAGAAGTAACATGATGAAGGAAATTGGATTAACTTTAATCACAATAATTCATAATTTTGTCATATTGATTTAATTTCCAGTAATCAAATGTTCAAAGCTGCGAATCAGGACCCCTACATCAATTATGAAGGATTATTACTTATTTCACAAGACATTGAAGGAGAATGAATAGCTTTTAATGCATAAATATTTTGTCATTTTGATGCAGTCAATTCCCAATGTGTGAATGTTGAAAACAGCGGATCTGGGTCTGGGCTCCATATTATTTACATTAAAGCAGACTTTACGAAAATTGCTCGTCTGTCTGGCCTAAATTGTGATTTCTTTTTCGGTCATTTGAATATTTCTATAGTCTTTCGTAATGTCTGGTAGAGTTTTTAGCAGCAATATTTACTATTTGCACGTATCACTGACCTAAGTGTTGAAAATTCATTTAATTAAATCGGAATTTATAAAGATATGCTAAAAGTGTTAATAACTTAATAATGATTGAATTCTTAGAGTTTACCGTCGCTGCGCCAGTATGTTAGTCATATAGCAACGTCCAGCTAATAACAGGTAGAGGAGAGGAAAACCTAGAATGCACAGAGGCATCTGGGTTGAAATACCGACCTACCACAAGCCAGCTGGAAGGCTTCCTCACATGAAAATCTGAATAACCTGACGGGACTCGCACCCACGCGTTGAGGGACTGAATGAATGTTAAAGTCAGCCTCTTAACCCACTCGGCCAAGTAGGCCTCTCTGAATCTGTTTCTCCTTCCAAGAGAACCATTAAGTTGGCGATATATATAACGCCGAATATAAAAAATCGTTTTTTTTTTTTTTTAAATTTCAAATCTGGCAGCTGCTTTTAATTGCAAGTCAGCATACACATTAAGTGTATTCATTGAAGTTTAAGACTTCGCATTGTATTGGACAGTTCGTATTGCCCACCTACCCAGCCCATATTCTGTTAATAGTCTCAGATTAATTTGTTCATTTTATCTACTATTAGAGATAAGCCAAATGTTAGACAGTTTTCGGTGGCTAGGGCAAGTAAATTTATTGGCAGTTTTACAAGTTGGCAATACTTTTTTGCAGTTATCAGTCAAGATATCGGCTTGTAAATTATCAAAATGGTAGTTTACAGGCTATGAGCTCTCAAGATTGTTAGTAAAGGTTTTATTGTATGACTTCAGCTACCAATGCCAGTCAATTTGTAACCTAACCAATTCGTAACCGTTTTGTGGTTAAATCGTAACCAGGTTCAAAATGATGGTCAATTTGTAACCAAATTTTACTGTTCAATTCGTACACCATATGAATACTTTAGCATAAATATAAATAAATATTGTTGTACGTATACGACCCTCCGGCTCTCTTTGAAATAAACTATCAAAACCCACATGCAATATATGTTAACATTTTCAAAATACAACTGAATAAATCAAACAATGACGAAAGTCAATCTCGTTTATGTGATAAAGTGTGTCGAATGTGAAAAATAGCAATAATCTTGTTAAACAATTAGTTAGTAACCTCCAAAAGGTGTCACATATCTTAATCGCTTAATTTTTAAGTATTTGTGACTTATCAATTAACAGTACGTTCTGGTATTGTTCAATTAAATAATGAGCGTTTTTTTGTTTGTATTGAAAGTTTATATTGCCGATATTCACGCGTATGGAACGTGTAATAAAATGGTAATAAAAAAGTAAGCCGTAATTTGCATTTGTGTATTTATTGATTTCAATCTATTTTCTATTGTTATGTCCCTGTTTTTGTTCCTGGCCAACTATTACTAAATCTAAACTACTAAGGAAAAAAACAAGAAAACAAACTGGCCTTATTAAAAAATAGCCAAATTGATACACCTTGTTTTTTCAAAGAGAAATGATTTATTAGCACATTATAATTATATTTTTTAAAGATATTTATAACAGTAACATGGAGATATTAATTATGTCAAATATTAAACCAATTATCACTAATTGATTCTTAAAATGTATTTATATGCTCATGTGATATAAAAGTATTTGTTTAAACCTTTCGATTTGTTTTCCTTTAATTTATACAGAAGAAGATATTACGTATAAAATACTTTTCTCTATACATACAGTGATTGTGACGATAAACTGCGTGTTTATGCCAAATAAACTATTGAATTGAATAGTTGTTCTGTTCATTAAGTTTGTCAATCAAAATCTACTTCATAGATTATTTATATTGACATCTACATAATTTAACACTGCCATTATGAAGGTGTTAAGAATCGCTGATTGCTTACGTCACCTAACTAAGCTTACCAATAATCCATGCAATAATCACAGGTCTACTAAAATAGCAATGTAATTAATGATTAATCATGATTAATAACAGATATTATCAATTTAAACTTGTAAAGTACGGATGGTTACAAAAAGCGGTAACGAATTCACCAATAAATAAAACGGTTATGAATTGACCATTAAAAACAGTTACGAATTGGTTAGGTTACGAATTGACTAGATACCACCTAACTTAGTCATTTATATTGATGCGTATCAAATGACATTATCCTATTTTAGTGTTGTTGTTAATTCTGTCTCATTAACTCTTATTAGGTAAAATATTTTGTTTTCGCTAAATGAATTGTCAAGCATCTCTAGGACCGATGGTTCAGAATCCCGTGCCATTTATAGCCAAGAGCCCTAAGCAACTTTAAATGTGTAAAATATAGTTCACGTGGCATAGCGGGATATTGAGTAGCAATATGTAATCTTAAGTACTGATTGATTATTTTCGCCTTAGCTGTATAATTTCGATTTCAACTCGCATCTTAAACCAATCAAATGTACGCTAACAGCGGTAAATAATTCTTAGCTGAATAAAATTGGTAAACGCATCATTATGGACTATAAAATTACTGTAAATAAGGGGTGCTGCTTGTATATATCATTCAGCTTGGTGTGATTACTTTTATTTTTGTTGTAAACATGAAAGGAATATTAATGATATAAACACATATCAAAAAAGCCTATTTACACATTTATTATTTTTTGTATTACCGTCTATAAACAAGTATATTTCATAGAAAAAATACAGAACTATTTCTAGAGCGTACTAAACTTTTTGTGCGTCGGTCTTTCGCACGCTACTATGAATGAAAATCTCGTTTGTTTTTTCATCCTACGCCGAAGATATTTCTTGTTCAGCTTACCGTCGCTGCAACAGTATTATAGTCAAACAGCGACGACCAGCTAATTACAGGTGGGGGAACAGGCCCGGATCCAGAAATTTTCCTCTGGGGGATCCAAAATCCGAATGTAATGTAGGTGCTATGGGGGTCCGGGGCATGCTCCCACAAAAAAAAAATGTGTTTGTAGAATGATGGAGATGCATATCTGGGGCTAAAAGTGATTCTTTTATTTATCTGATAATTATTTTTTCTAAAATTGAAAGCTTTATCTACTGTCATTTGAAAGAAAGGGCATTTTGGAATGACACACTCGATGGCCGTTGCTGCCCCAATCATGCAAAAAGTACCATGACAAATGATACTTATTGGGCAAAAGGAACGTCTGTTGGACGCTAGATAACAATGAACTACAATGGTCTTGAGGTTATCGGGGTGGCTTCCGATGTTTGGGAACGTTCCAGGTTATTTTCTTTTCCCCAATAAAACCTCGGGGACGCATCGGTAAAATCACTGCAAGCTTCTGAAGCTTCTTCCCACGGACACAAGGGAAACTTTTAAATATCTACAGTGATTACACTCCCGAAGAAAAAAATGCCAAGTGGGACAAAGTCTTGGGCGGGACACTTATTTAAAATTTTTATCAGTGACGAAAAATCAGTAATGATGAAAGGTGATCATCGATTTACACACACATTACATTTTCTGTGTATTTGTATTTCGTTGACATGTTAGTTAGGGATCAACGTGGCCAAGTGTCTACAGTCACATGAACTTCAAATTTTTCATCCCCTCACCGCTGTGGGTTCGAAACATGGTAGGGATTTAGATTTTCAAGTGGGTTAGCCTTTCAGCTGGCTTCCTGTGGTATACACAGACACTTCTGTGAATTTAGGGTCTTCCTCTGCCTGTGTTAGACTGTGATTTGGGTTAACCGTCACTGCGACAGTTTTTCAGTCATATTGCAACGTCCAGCTAACCACAGGTGGAGAAAAACCCGAATACACAGAGGCACCCGTATAAATCATTGACCTTCCGCAAGCCAGTTGTAAAGCTTCCGGATGACCCTGCCGGGATTCGAACCCACGCGGTGAGGGGCTAAGTGAGTGTTAAAGTTAGCGATTTTACACTCTCATCAACGGAGGCCCGCCTTCGCTTGTAGTTAGCTAGATTGCAACAATAAATTCAACACAACAACAACAACGTGCAAGTAAAAATGCTCAATGACTGATAAATATTTAGTAACGCAACCCTTGTCTGACGGCTGGCGATAGGTATAACTATCCTACAAAATACATTTTTATTAATAAGAAAAAAAAAACAACATCACCCCTTATTTTTCATTATTACTTATAAAAAATCTGCATTTTTACACCTGAAAACCTATTAGCCGGGCTTTAATAAGCCGCTTCTAATGCAAGAATTAGAATTTCATACATCAGGAAATGTTGATAAGAAGATCGTTTAGTAGATTTAGTCATTTATCTTCCCAGGCTCTTATGAAAATGTTCCAAGCAATTTGTATGTGCATTCTAGTTTGTAGTTATTTTAGGGACTAATTCAATGGTTATTTGTTTTTTATTTTATTTCTAAAAAATCACATATCTTTAAATTTTCATAGTTTTAATTTTTATAAACTTTTGCTGATTGCCTGTTTTCTTCAATTATTAAATCGATCGGCAGACGACTTGTAAGCATCCATTTGTCATTAAATACCAATGCGCTGTTACTAGCGATTCGGATTTCCTACAAAATAACAGCAGGGGGTCCATAAAACAATAGGAGTCTGGCTGGACAAAAGGTTATGCGGGTATTGAAGTCTAATCTTTGTCAAAAAATTTAAGTGTAGCAGTCATGCCCCTATGTTTAAAATGTACCACCTCTGTCTAAAAACCAAATAAAGATTATATCCCGGCTTTGTTTCATTTACTTCTTGTTCATCTGTAAGAGTAGTGCCAGTTTTGAATTTTGTCGCTATGACCCTCGTATATCTTGACATTCTGATGAAATATGACTTCCCTCATATAATTGAATGACATGATAAAACATAAGCCGAAATTTTATACAGTTATCTTTTTTAAATACGATTTACCTTATAATGCAGACAATCAAAATAATTTAGTTTAACCATATAATATAGAAAGCCTAGCTTAGTATAAAATTGGAGTAAAGGCACAGTTTTGATTATCCATTCACAACCTGGAGTCTCTGTAGTGACATCACCATCAAATCAATTTCAGTATCAACCCGAGCGGAGTATTTACTGACATTGAAATTATAACGCAAACAACATTTAATATTTCAACAACTATTACTGGCTACTGTATATAGTCTTATCAAGATTCAATGCCTAACAAGTAATGATTGTAACATTGAACTGTTTACTAAGTCTCTCTAACGAAGTTTCTCTTTAGACAATCATACACATACACAGATACAGGTTGCAAGAAAAGAATAAAAAATTAACTGGAAAATAAGAGATTAGATAGGGTAAAGGGGGTGAGGATCTGAATGTTTTTGGGAAGTAAAATTAAGGGGATGGGGCCTAAGAAAAATAGATATGGTTCTGGGTTGGAAGTATGGAATATTTAACTAAAATACATTTTTTATGCAAAAATCCATCTTTGACAAGGTGGGATCTGACCCCCAGGAACCACCAATTTACAAAAATATCAGAGCGGCATCACTTCTCACCGATTACTGAGTGTGAGTGTGAAGTTTTGTAAAGCTATGTCGGCCTCCGAGATATGGCCTGTAAAATGTTGCCAGCGCTAGAAAGAATAATAACAATTATAATAAACAGAGTAAAAACAATAAGCCTAATAGACTTTGTTTGGGAGACTTAATCAGTACAAACGTGCAATGCTCAAAACCAACTAGTATTTTATTTATCAGTTTAATACAGATTCACTGCCAGTTAATTACACATCATATTCAATGTGTCGGTAGACAATAAAATATTATTCTACAGTGAAATGACGTAATTGACTTTACTATATATCACATATGTAGTATATACAAATAACTAATATATTACATATATACTAATGTCATGAGATCAATTTCATTGAAATACACTGGGCAGTTTGCCAGCATCAATTAAGCAATATTTAATTATTGATACAAATATCGAAACATGACATGTCATCAGTAAGTGACCAATTCCCCCCTCCACATAGTTCTTTCATGTATGCTAATTCTTATCAAATTCTAATCATATCATGACTTTTGATATACAAGTGTCACTTGAAATTATTGCGCATGACATTTTGTCATAACGTGCAACACATTTATGCAAAGTTACTTTAAAATCTATCCATGAATAACGAGACTGCTGACCGTACACAAACATCAATGCACTTGTATGGACAAATTTTCTTTCAAGTGTGACCTTGACCTTTGTGACACATATCACCCCAATGTACCAAATATTGATGCACGATTATTTAAAGCCTATCTATGAATGACAAGCCATGGGCAGAACATGACTATCTACTCATGGTCACATCACGGCTTCGGACAATAAGAGTGACATGACCTTTGAGATGGAAACCAGATTCTTGCCACAACACATAGTCATCAAGTCAAACACATTTATGCATTTTTTTTAATACATCAAAGACTGGCAGAATTGTTGACCGGGTTCGAACATCAATACACATTTATGAAAAAGTCAGTCTTTTTGATTGAACATGCAAGTGTGACCTTGACCATTGAGCTAAAGCGACAAGTCATCATCATGTCCAATACATTTCTGTAAAGTTCTTTTGAGAATAAAATTCATCCAGTAATGACAGAATTGTTGACCATACAAAACCATCAAGGCACTTCGATGAATATTCCTTAACCTTTGACCTACAAACAAGGGTATGACACATTTCTTAATGTTCTACACATTTATGCAAAATCATCTCACAATCTATTCATGAATAACAAAGTTATGGACAAAAAAACAAAATTCAAACGGACGGACGGATGGACAGATGCTGCAAAAACTTTATCCCTGTCCATTTTGAGGGGCACATAAAAAATTAAAACACTCATAAACTATCAATACAATCATACATAGCCAAGTTCATGAGAAATTGTAAAAATGAATGAAAATTCAACACCTTGTGAATGAACCTTAGCTAGAAGAAACTATGAAAGCTAGAATGTTACAATTCTTTACAACAGCAAGTCAACCATTAAGTGGATTTTTTTGCTAATGTATTTATGAAAATATCAAAATTCAACTTAGAATGATGTAAAAGTTGATAAGAACAGTATGCACTATGTTAAACATTCATTAAATTTAATGAGGTTATTATACATTGTTGAATACAATACTGAATTATATTGGCCGAGTTCACAGCTACAAAACCTATATTGGACAAGGTCCTATCTGATATTCAAATACAGGCTTTGCAACTGTGTAAGAGTTCAATAGAAGCAGTACATTATTCAAAAAATGTAAACTGGCCTCTTTATTTCACACCACCAACGTTTTAACATTTTGACTTAAGCACAATATGTTTGTTTTTTCGACACGGAAAATGTATTTTTCTACTCGCAGTTCATCAGTTATTCTGCAAGGAACACATTATTTGTTTATGATTATTTAAAAACAATAGTGAAATGAATGGCAGCAACAACTGGAAAGACTCCCAAAACCTCTAACCCGTGTATGTTTAGAACATAACACTATAAAACTGTGAGTAAAACAAAAGTACTCCAAACCTGAAATGTAGTCAGTTGAGATTAAACTTGATATGAATATTGCAGGTACATATTTCATGTATCAAATCTCTTTGATGCAATGTTTGTTCCCAGCAGGTAGTAAATGAATGGGATGATGGTGAAGTTATGCACTTTGTGATAAGGAAAGCCAAGTCAGGGTGTTCTTAACAACAAAATCTTCGGTAATAAAATTTATGTTATATAAAATAGTTTTATGGGACATGTTATATATACATGTATATGTCAAGTATGCCAATACCTCATACTTTGCTAGCGCAAAATAAAATCATAGGCTTCAAACATTTTCTCTATTTGAAAATGGCTGAAGATATTGAAATTGTCATGGTTTTCTGCACTTTGAAGGAAACAATTAAAGACTTCCTAGTACAGCCCAAAATGTACAGCATAATGGTTATCAAAAAAAGAATACATGTAATAGCTACACTGTTCATTGTTGTTCAGAAAAAAAACATACACAAACCTGCACTTTAAGTTTGATACTTGTTAACAGTGTCATTTTAGTGAAATCCAAGAAACTAAAAGCTCTATCTAAGACTTCTCATGATAAGATAAATTAAAATAAAAACTGATGAATCATTTTGATTGTGTGCAATATGTTACATATAAATTAAGAATCTAACTGTTCAGTGTAGATTTGAGCAATTCAAATAAATACTAACACACATTGAATTTCTTTTAGCAATTTAAAATGACTAAAATACTTGTTAAACATTTATTGGTAGCAAACATAAATTGCCTTTTGTGCATGTACAGGCTGTTTAAGTTTAATGAATTTTATTGTTACGATTGATCAAGTGTTGAACTTCGCTTTTGACTTGATGGATATTTCTGTTTTTGAAGCAAGCAAACTTTTGAATTAAAACTCTGGCTTCATTGTTTTAGGGATGGTTTTGCATTTGACATGGTCTTTGAATTCTTTTAAAAGTAGATGTTCTTCCTTTCTACTCCATCTCTGGCGTTTCAAACTGGGTTTCTCTACGCAAAATTCCTCCCCAGTTTCTGATTATGATGGAGAGTAATTTTCATCGCTTTTATCATCACCTGCAACAAATTATTTGTATTTGACAGTAAAAAATCAAATCTAAAATAAAATACAACAGGAGTGGTTGAAACGTTTTCAGTTTGCATATTGTCTTGTGTATCTGAATGTCAATGTTATATAAAATGAATATATCAAGTTAAAAGCCATATCAATGATTTTGCAGGAAAGCTTTAACAGTTTACAGTTACTCATCAACCTGATTTTATATACTAAAACCCAAAGCGGAAATAATAGAAAAATAAGCACGCATCTTTATAACCATAAACTAGCTATGTGTCCATAAGACACAGATGACCGCCGCCCACATGACATTTCGTACACCACGTACAAGCTTGACCTGAGTGCTGCATGTGAAACACCCACTGACCCCGGTGAAGGCATATGTCAAATATTTTGACAATCTATCTAGTAATGACATAGTTATTGGCAAGATATGACATTCAAATACAACATTGTCCTTGGTGGTGCAGACATGTTTATCTTACGCGACAAATTGTCTTATTGTGGTGAAGGCAGATGCCAATTATTTCGACAATACCTCAAGTAATGACAGAGTTATATGCCGGCCATGATTTGACATTTAACTCCCAAGTCCAACATTGACCTTTAAGGTGCGTGACACATCATCTATGTGATCAAATTCAAAATATAGTCTTTAGACTATATGACAAAACGTCAAGTTCAATCCCTTGCTATGACCTTGTCCTTTGAGCCAGGGACCTGGGTCTTGCACACGATATGTTTTCTACTTATTGCTATCAAGATGACCAATTTATTTTGAAATCTTATTATGCAGGCAGAAGATATGAGTCAGACATGAACTCCTGCTGCACTTTAGCAAATACACTAATAAGTGCATTTCCTTACTGTCACCTTGGTCTTCGAGGTAGGGACCTGAGTCTTGCACGTGACACATCATCTATTTATGGTGATCATGTACAAATTTATATTAAAATCCCATAATGCATGTAGAACATGGATCAGACACAAAGTATTAGATTTTGTTCACACGCATATAGTCGAATCTTTTCAACAACCATTGCATAATAAAATGCAATTGCAAAGGTGGCACCTTTTAAATTCCATATTAATTTCCCAAATTTGGATGTGGCCCCAACATTGAAACATACACATCGCATTATACAGAATGTCATGTGATCGAGTTCAAAGCCGAATTCTGGACACTGCCTTGTCCATTTAAACATGTGTTTCTGAGTGAATTCCCAACCCCTCCCCTCCCCATTCACACATACAATTCATGACTCATAAAAAAGAACCTGTTGAATAATTTACATACTTTATTCGATCCTTCTTTTTCACAAAGGGGTTTAGTAAATGTATTTCTCGTGGTACTCGATTTGATTACTGGTCTGGGTACTATGGTGTTCCTGGATAATTAAATGAGATGTTAAATAACAGTTATATTTATCACAAACTGCTTGAGAAACGGGTACTTGAATTAACTTGTTCTGTCCTTATATATTCAATATTTAATACAGGAGGGCCATGATGACCCTAGGTTCGCTCACCTGAAAACCAGGTATTAAAGGGGGTTAAAGAAACAGCAAATATCTTATGATATGGAAAATGAGCTCTGTCTCTGCCATCAATAATGATTTGCAAATATGTACTCATACATACAAGAGAGCCGAGATGGCCCTGAAGTCGCTCACCTGAGGAAAATACCCTTCCTTGCCTATTATAGTATTATGTGTCATACTGATTAACTGTGTCACTTTTCCATTGCTTTCTTTTGTCCGGACCATAACAAGACTAATAATTGGAATTTAATATAACTTCATACAATGGTCAAGCACAATGAGAGGAAGTGCAGTGTACAAGAACCATAACTCCATCTTGACTAATTACAGAGTGATTGCCCTTTGTTACTTTTGCTTGTCCGGAGCATAACTGGAAAACTACTTGTTGGAATTCAATACAACTTCATACATTTGTCAAGCACATTAAGAGGAAGTGCAGTGCATAAGAACCATAACTCCATTTTGACAAATTACATAGTTATTGCCCTTTCATACTTATCTTTGTCCGGAGCATAACTTATAACATACTGGTTGGAATTCTAAACAACTTCATACAATGGTCAAGCACATTGAGAGGAAGTGCAGTGCACAAGAACCATAACACCATCTTGACTAATTACAGAGTGATTGCCCTTTGGTACTTTTGCTTGTCCGGAGCATAACTGGAAAACTACTCGTTGGAATTCAATACAACTTCATACATTTGTCAAGCACATTAAGAGGAAGTGCAGTGCACAAGAACCATAACTCCATTTTGACAAATTACAGAGTTATTGCCCTTTGATACTTATCCTAGTCCGGAGCATAACTTATAACATACTGGTTGGAATTCAAAACAACTTCATACAATGGTCAAACACAATAGGAGAAAGTGCAGTGTACAAGAACTATAAATCTGTCCAGAGTAATTAAAGAGTTATTGCCCTTTGTTACTTCTTCATTGTTTTTTCTCTTGTCCAGAGCATAGCTTGAAAACTGCTAGTTGGAATTCAATACTATTTCATACAATGATCAAGCACAATGATAGAAAGTGCAGTGTACAAAAACTACAATGTTCAGTATTCATAGAATTATTGCCCTTTGTTCCTTTTCCTTGTCTTTCTGGACTTATTACAGAGTAAATCAATAAAATTTCACCAATGGCCAACCACATTGAAAGGAAATGCAACATAACCCTAACCCTAACCTAACCACAACTACGAATGTATCTTTATTTGGCCACAACCATTACTGTCACGAATGATCGCGATTATCTCCTTTTGTTATTATTTGAATAGGGATTATAAATGTTTTTGTTTTTCATTTCATAGTGGTAAATTGTTAAAGGATTTGTATTTATAATCAATGATGTATAACGTTTATAATTATCTAGAAACTGCTAGAAATGATTGATTTATTTGTTCTGCTGTATTCTATAGTAGTTTAGAATGTACTAGTTACTTTCATCTAGAATAATCTTGATGGTATATATTGTTAGTATTTTGTCAATATTCATGCATTCATTCTAAAAGCTAAAAGTATTCTGAAAAGTATCTAAATGTATCTTTAAATCTTGATTGTATCTAAAAGTGGGTTAAAAGTAAAAGTTGTTAGTTTAGTTTAAACATATTTATTCTCAGAATATGTACATAATAACATTTGAAATATATACACATACAAAATTTGACAATATTCAAAGAAGAGGATTAGAATGAAAGACTAGGTCTTATAGAATTCTTCTCCGTTTAGTTGTTAAATATATCGGTGTCGAACTGGTGATCTAAAAAAATTTTCTGAGAAAAATATATTTTACCAAATGTATAATAGAAACAAATATATATGGAGTATGAAAGAAGTAGTAATTCAAAAGAGAAAAAGGGGAAGAAGAGTCTCATAATTATTTGTTATGTGTTAAATCGTTAAAGGAATCTTTTAGTTTTTGCTATAAAAGACTGCACGTTAGAGAATATTGTTGAATTATCATCATCTGATAGGCCAGGGTTTCCGAAGAGAAGAATATCGAGATTGATATCAAAAGCTTGAATATTAATAAATAATTCATTTCGGTACAAGTTGTAGCGATAACATTCAAAGAAGAAGTGATAGTTGCTTTCGACTTGACCACATTCACATAAAGGTGAGGGTGATATGTTTCTTAGAAAAAGATGATAATTTAAAGAACTGCATTTTGTGCGAAGACGTGTATGGAGAACCTGTAATTTTCTGTTACCAGAATAGTAGTATTTTGGTGTGCGTTTCTTGTGACGTGTTAAGAAGTTCTTGAATGATGAAAGTGTTGGTAAGTTCCGAACTTCGGTTGGTAAGTTGTTCCAATCGCGTATAGTAGAGGGAAGAAAGGAGTTGTAGTATAAAGAAGTTCGTGCATATATTCCAGCAGTATTATCAGAGTTACGTAAATTATACCTTGTGTTAGTTTGATAAGGAATTAAGGAAGAGAGAAAGTCGGGAGTCAAATTGTTATGCATTTTATAAAACAAAATTAATCGGTGATTATACCGTCTTTGTTCTAATGTTTCCCAATTAAGTTCTTGAATTAGGCATTCGATAGAAACTAATCTTGTCGCACCTGAAGCAATCCTAGCACATTCATTCTGAATCTTATCTAAGCTTTCGAGTTCATATTGAAAAGCATTTCCCCAAATGACGTCTGCGTATTCAAGAATAGGACGAATGAATGAAGTGTAAATTATCTCAAGAGATTTTCTGTCCAAAGAATATTTCAACTTTCGCATTATATTGACGCGCTTCCAAGCCTTTTCGGTTATATATTCAATGTGTGAATGCCAATTACAGTTATTAGAGAGAATAATTCCTAGGTGTTTATGATCGTTAACTTCTGGTATATTTTGATTGAGCATATATAAAGAAGGGTGGTTTGCGTTATGTTTTCTAGATACAATAAGTGATTCTGTCTTTGATGGGTTGAATGTGACAAGCCAATTATCTGCCCATGTTGTGATTGTCTGTATATCTGTTTGTAACTGTTGAGCTGCGACTAGTGGATTTTCTATGATAATATAGAGACTTGTATCATCAGCAAAAAGGTTGACAGATGATTGGAGATCTAGAACAATATCATTTATGAAAATAAGGAATAGCAGAGGGCCAAGAATAGAACCTTGTGGTACTCCAGCTGAAAGAGTACCCCAAGATGATTTTGAATTAGATATAACTACACGTTGGCGCCTATTAGTGAGATAGTTAGAAAACCATTCGAGGAGGCTGCCGGAAACACCTGCATATTTGAGTTTTGAAAGTATACCTTTATGCCAGACTTTATCGAACGCTTTACTGATATCAAAGAAAATAACCCGAGCTTCTAGACCATTGTCAAGTGATAATTCTAGTTTGAAATAATATCTCACGATGCTATTTATAAATATTTAATGTTTGATTTGGTGCATTTTCAAAATGACGCCGTTTATCGGCACATTTTCTGAAGAAGCAGTCTATGTTTTTTTCAACTGATATGGCTTTAAAAACATTATTTTCTGAAATATTTATTCTTTTTTCACAAGTTTAAAGATTTTTAAAGAACATCAATTTTAATTTTTTTCGTGCATTTAATTTTTGCCCTTTTCTTAAACACACAATTTGCGTATAGCAAACTATACCGAGTTCTGCCAAGACATGTTTAATTGTAGCGAGAAAGGTTTACATAGCGCGTTTCCAGACAATTCTGTGTGAAAGACCCTGCTTTTAATTAAATCATATATGAATGGTTACATTAAAATGATATAAGATAACTTTCATATATGCATCTCTAATAAAAAATCCAGCTGTCCAGTTGTTACAGTCAACGCCCATTTCTGGCCTAAGTAATCTACCAGAATTGAAGATATCTGTTATATCTGCATCAGAAAAGTAGGTTAACCAAATAATTCATTTGTGCTACAGGTTGTTCTGTTAATCATAGTAAACTCAAATATCTGCCATGATGCTATCGGTGTTGTAAAAAACTGAAAACGATGAAATTTATCTGCATTGGAATAATCAGTTTTTAAAGAAAGTTCATGAGATAGCAGTGATTTCATTTCTGGCATAAATTTGTTTGACTCGATATTGATAAAAAAGATACCAGTGACAGTTTATAATTATTACATTCCTTTCCCCAGTGTCACCCATGGTCAGATTACCAGACCAATTCCAAATGGTAAATATGCATATTTTGTCCCAATCAAACTAAAATTCAATATTGTTATTTCAACTGACAAATTACATGGAGTTCAATCAAGTATAATATCAGACAGATGTTTCCACAATTTCATTTTCAAATTGAATGCATTTTTCATGCTTTTAATGCATTGAATAGCTGCCGGTTTCTTTTTGCCGCGCCAGTTTTTGGCAAATTCAACCCCTATTTTTACGCGCTTTGAAAAAAATGAAAACTATCTTAAATTGTCATATTTACTAAAAGGTTTAAAAGTTAATATGTTTTGTGTTTCTATCTTTAATACTTTTTTGTAAAAATGCATTGAAAGTTTGCATTAGGGATGGCAAAGTGTGTTTTGCTATGTCATTTCTGCATTTTGCCATGGCAAATTAGAATTGCCATGCCAAGATTTTTCCTACTTTTGCCATGGCAAATTTACCATGGCAATTATTTTTTTAAAACATCACAAAACATTCTAAAACTTATCCTATGACATGTTATTGGTGCTATTGTTATGTTTTTATTGCAATCTCTATTTTTTTTTCATTTTGCCATGGCAAATTTTTGCCATAGAAATGCCATGGCAAATTTCTGCCATGGCAAATTTGCCATGGCAAAAATTTGCCATGGCAATTCCATGAAAAAAGAATTTGCCATGGAAAGTCCATGGCAAAACTTTACCATGGCAATTACATAAAAGTTTGCCATGGCAAAATATTATCAATAAAAAAAACATCATTTTTCTTTGATTTTTTTTTATAAATTATTTAAATTGCTATCCAAAGAAAAAAACATAGTCCATTTTTGTAAAATGTTTTAGTATCATTAAAAAAATGGTCTGTGGAATGTTTT
>NW_026862376.1:0-8054 GCF_026571515.1 Ruditapes philippinarum | reverse complement strand
TAAAAATTTGAACACAAACTATCAACTGTGTACAAAGAAATATTTCAATTAATTGTAATCGCAACTGGGGTCTCGAAAATAAGCTTTCTATATACCAAGTTTGATTACAATATCTCATTCCTAAGTCCTAACTCTAGATGTTGTCCGGAAACCATTTTTCTACTTTTAGTATTATGGTGACCTTGACCCTAGGGGGTCTAAATGCAATACCAACCCTGGTCTTCATATAAGCTTCCTATACACCAAATAAGATTACAATATCTCATTCCAAACTCTTGTTATTGTCCCCAAAACCATTTTTTCTAGTTTTCTTAACGGTGACCTTGACCTTGACCCAAGGGGGCCCAAATGCAATACCAACCAAGGTCATCATATAAGCTTGCTATACACCAAGTTTGATAACAATATCTCATTCCTAACTCTAGTTATTGTCTGGAAATCATTTTTCTATTTTCTCTTAACGGTGACCTTGACCCCAGGGGGTCCAAATGCAATACCAACCCAGGTCTTCATATTAGCTTGCTATAAACCAAGTTTGATTACAGTATCTCATTCCCAAGTCAAGTTATTGTCTGGAAACCATTTTTCTATTTTTCGTAATGGTGACCTTGACCCCAGGGGGCCCAAATGCAATACCAACCAAGGTCTTCATATAAGCTTGCTATATGCCAAGTTTGATAACAATATTTCATTTCTAACCTTAGTTATTGTCCGGAAACCATTTTTCTATTTTTAGTAACAGTGACCTTGACCTTGACCTCAGGGGGTCCAAATGCAATACCAACCCAGGTCTTCATATAAGCTTGCTATACACCAAGTTTGATTACAGTATCTCATTCCTAAGTCAAGTTATTGTCCGGAAACCATTTTTTCTACTTTTCGTAACGGTGACCTTGACTTTGACCCCAGGGGGCCAAAACGCGATACCAACCAAGGTCTTCATATAAGCTTGCTATACGCGAAGTTTGATAACAATTTCTCATTCCTAACTCTAGTTATTGTCCGGAAACCATTTTTCTATTTTTAGTAACAGTGACCTTGATCTTGACCCCAGGGGGTCCAAATGCAATACCAACCAGAGTTTTCACATAAGGTTGCTATATACCAAGTTTGATTACAATATCTCATTCCAAACTCTAGTTATCGTCCGGAAACCATGATGTGGACCGACCGACCGACCGACCGACAAGCTGACTCCTATATACCCCCCCTAAACTTCGTTTGTGGGGGTATAATAAGGATTATCTAAATTAAAAATATCATCAAGGTATCTGGAAGTATTATTAAATGCGACTATAACATCTTGTTGTTTCTCTTCAGAGAGACTCAACATAAAGTCTCTTTCATAGCAGTACAAAAACAAATCGGCGACCAGGGGTGCACAATTAGTACCCATAGGAATTCCTATGATCTGTTTAAATAAGGTATTACCAAACCTGACATAAATGTTGTCTAAAAGAAAAGAGAGTGCTCTACAAACTTCGTCACAAGTCCACATAGTATAATGTTTAACAATACCGTTAGTAAAAAAAACTTTGTTAGAATTACATGCTAGAAAGGTAACATTTTCCCGTGCAAAAGTTTTCTGAATTAGGGAAATTAGTTTATCATTGATTAATTTATGTGGCAAAGTTGTATAAAGTGTAGAAAAATCGTATGTACTGACAGTTGAAGCTTGAAAGTTATTAATTTTGAATTTATCCAAGATTTCACCAGAATTTTTAATTGACCAAAAGAGATGTTTGCCTGTGTTTTCATAGACTTTATCACAATATCTAACTACATGTGTTTTAATGGCAGTCAAACAAGACGTCAATAAAATAGAGTTTACTTGTAGTGCAAGATGTAGAATTAGTAATAAATCTGGCTTTGTAAGGTTTTTTATGTAATTTAGGAATCCAATACATAATAGGAAGTTTGAGTTCTTTTTCATTAATTTGGACTTTAAGATTGGAAATATTAGTTATATGATTGTTTACAATGTCTTTTTCGGAGGCAGAGGTTTTAGAATACGCATTAGTGCTATTTAGTTCCTTATGCAAAACGTTAATGTAATGGATTCGTCAAACAATTATAATATTATTAGCCGCCTTGTCCGCTGGCACCAAAACAAATTTTGAATGAAAAGCTAGAATATCTTTTTTCAGATGTCTTAAAGTAAGTCTTGGTTTTAGGTGGCAAAGATGTTCATTTCCACGATAAAAAAATTAATACGTGAATCAATAATTTTAAAAGATGTTACGGTTTCCATGTAACTAGAGCATTTCTATTCTGCATTTTCACGGCGACACCATTTGACCGAAAAATCCTCTATAGATTCAGCAATCTGACCACGACAAGCATTAAAATCAATCTCAGGAGGAATTCTGTATTTAGTTCCTTTGAAGAATAAGTTACGAATTCTTTTGTCTGCAATTATATCAAAATTACCAGTGATTATATGGCCAAAATCTGAATTACAGAATTTAGAAGTATTGCAGTCTCAAGTTGTTGGAGTATTAGACTGAATATCTAAGTCAGAAACCACTTTGTTGTAATTAAATGAAAAGCGGCGTATGGTCCCCAAGTAATAAAAAGCGTGTACTTTCGATAACCAAAACGGTATCACACTTGCTAGATCTACCTCAACCCACACAGGTAGTACCGAGCCGTGTACTACAACACCACCACCAACCAAGAAGGCGATACTGGAAGAATCAGACTATGAGCCTTTACGCAAAAGATTAAGAAAAAATACTACAAGCACAACAATAATGTCGTGCTGAACGATCTTCAAGGATCGAAAATATAACATCATTGATTAAATGTACGGGGAGACTTTTTACAGCCGCCACACGGCACAAATAACACGGATGTGATCATAAAATAGATAAATACAGAATCCCTAAAGAAAGCCCAACACGGCAAAATTGAAAATGTTGCAGGCTCGGTTTGATTGAGCCTGTTCATGGACGGTACTGGAAAGTGCAAGTTACCGTCCACGCCCCCTAGCACCGGCTTAAGCAGAATTCAACATTTAAACGTGAAATAGTAAAATTTTGAATTTAGAAACATCCGCAGATATGTTCATACGGCGGTTATCATGGAACCTTCAATGTGACACTTCCGTGCCATTCCATGAAAAGCGGCGTATGGTCCCCAAGTAATAAAAAGCGTGTACCTTCGATAACCAAAACGGTATCACACTTGCTAGATCTACCTCAACCCACACAGGTAGTACCGAGCCGTGTACTACAACACCACCACCAACCAAGAAGGCGATACTGGAAGAATCAGACTATGAGCCTTTACGCAAAAGATTAAGAAAAAACTGTTTTAAAAAATGTGAACAATAATAAAAGAAGTGAACTAAAGTTTAAAAAAGTTTTGTTAAAAAAATATTTTCAAGTTTTATTCTATTTTATTGTCACATCCGTGTTATTTGTGCCGTGTGGCGGCTGTAAAAAGTCTCCCCGTACATTTAATCAATGATGTTATATTTTCGATCCTTGAAGATCGTTCAGCACGACATTGTTGTTGTGTTTACATGTTATGTGGTACTTTTAGTTTCATCTATTTGGACATTTTCATCTTAGGTGGTTCCAGTATTCCTGCTTGAATACTGTATAATCACCCTTAGGATATGTTGCCTGCTTTTAAATTTGTCTTTTGACGTCTTATCTGTGATATGCAGGCTTCATAACCTCGGATCCCTTTCAAAATTCCATTTTATTTAGTTCCGCCCATTGTTTTCTCGTTTAGGGCACACGCTTTTACTTGGGGATCATATGCCGCTTTTCTTGGCATGGCACGAAAGTATCACATTGAAGGTTCTATAATAACCGCCGCATGAACACATCTGCGGACGTTTCTAAATTCAAAATTTCACCATGTTCGTGTTAAATGTTGAATTCTGCTTAAGCCGGTGCTGGGGGGCGTGGACGGTAACTTGCACTTTCCAGTACCGTCCATGAACAGGCTCAATCAAACCGAGCCTGCAACATTTTCAATTGTGTTGTGTTGGACCTTCTTTAGGGATCCTGTTTTTTTTTTCCTATTAATTGTAAAAACAATATTGTCAAGTTTATAAAAAAAGTTTAAAACATTGTTTATAAAAAGTTTATAAAAGTTTATAAATAAAAAATGTTTATAAAAATGTTTTTTCATGTTGAAATAAAATGTTTATATAAATGTTGAAATAAAATGATGTTAAAATGTTTTCATGTTGACAATAAAAAGAACGATGTTTAAAAAAGTTAAACGCATTGTTTTTTTATTTACCGATATTGAAATAGATAAAAACAGAATCCCTAAAGAAAGCCCAACACAGCAAAATTGAAAATGTTGCAGGCTCGGTTTGATTGAGCCTGTTCATGGACGGTACTGGAAAGTGCAAGTTACCGTCCACGCCCCCTAGCACCGGCTTAAGCAGAATTCAACATTTAAACATGAAATGGTAAAATTTTGAATTTAGAAACATCCGCAGATGTGTTCATACGGCGGTTATCATGGAACCTTCAATGTGACACTTCCGTGCCATTCCATGAAAAGCGGCGTATGGTCCCCTGAAAGTCCAATGAAAGTTTACATTGACCTTTTTTTGATACACACAGTTCCAAGAAATTTAAACGCGAGATGTGTAGTGTGTAGACTGATCAGTATATACATGTAGTAAACACAGGTTAAAAAATGGATAATGGAGTATGTATTGGAATAATTTTTGTTAGGTTAGATTTATGTTTGACAATATTTTTAAGGCATTTCTTTTCGAAAATAGTTGGATGGGCCCTGAAAAGGACCGTTTGTTTTCAACCTAATAAAACTCGGATAAATCCGGGTATAGGTTGATCAGTTTCACCTTCCAAGGTTGGGAAGGCTTCAACTGTGAAGCCGTAACAATATTGTTAGGCTTCAACTGTGAAGCCGTAACAATGTTGTTAGGCTTCACAGCTCTTCTCGGCCAGTCCACCCCACGCCTGGCGAAGAACTCCTTGAGGGCCGTCTCCCTCTGTCTCTTTTTTAATTTCCCTGTACAGTAGACCCACTCAGGAGTCGAATCTCTCTTGAAGAAGAATTTCTTCATGGCACGGAATATCTTTCTCAAACCCATGGTTCTAGAGAAATGAAGAATGCATTTTCTCACTTGCCCCTTTTATAAGCATTTTCGGATTGACCTACATTCACATACATATTAAAGTTAATTTTATAAAATATTTAAAAAATGATTTGATTGGATTAAAAAATTTCTACAAAAAAATCGATTTGACCTACATTCAAAATGTAGGAAAGTAAATATCACATCTAAAATATAAAAATCGGATTGACCTACATGCAAAATGTAAAAAATTTAATATGCAATCTGATTGGATAAAACTTACAGCAACTATTTTCAATACATCAAATTATATTTTTTGTTGAAATATATGAAGTATTATAGAAAATTTTATACTAAACAAATTTTTAATATGAATCTTTATATGAAAAAAACGGGGGCTCTATATATTGACTCTAGTTTTATAAATTAATACAGGGGGTTTAGACTAGGCCCTATAGATCATGACTTTGTGTGACAATATATTGAGGTATTTCTTTTCGACAATAGTTGGGTGGCCCTGAAAAGGGCCGTTTTATGGCAAATGCCATTTACTGGCACTCACGCTAAGGGTGAGTGCCCCTGCAGGCAGGACAGTACTGGAGCTTGGCCCACTTCTTTTTGCTTGGGCCAAGCTGGAGGTGGAATGCCGACTCATCATCTGATGACCAGTCCTCCCCGTCTATAATGATGACATCGTCATCATCATTGACTGACTGACGGGGAGTCTGGGGTTCAGGCTCCCGCTCCGGCGTCACCTCCATCCTTCTCCTCTCTTCCTCCTCCCTTCTTCTGTCCATCTCTACCCTCTGTACACGCTCCATCTCCTGCTGCAGTTCAAGGACTGCCCTGCCCATCCTGCTGTATAGGGTCATTGACCTACTTACCATAATACTCACATCTAAATTGACAATATTATAACTCATCAACCAATCAAATTTAAGATTGTTTTTTTTCTTTTGAAAATATTTGTCAGTAATATTTTTTCATAAAAAAAAATGAATCTATAAAATATCAATAAATAAATATAAAACTATTGTTTTATTAAACTTATATATTGTTTTATTAAACCTGTAGATCAAAATAGTGTTTATCACACTTATATATAGTAGAATCTACATATTCAAATATTGTTTATTGTATAGCATCATATTAAAAAAATATTGTAAACATGTTTATTTATCAATACAGGCTCAATCAAACCGAGCCTGCAACATTTTCAATTTTGCCGTGTTGGGCTTTCTTTAGGGATTCTGTTTTTATCTATTTTATGATCACATCCGTGTTATTTGTGCCGTGTGGCGGCTGTAAAAAGTCTCCCCGTACATTTAATCAATGATGTTATATTTTCGATCCTTGAAGATCGTTCAGCACGACATTATTGTTGTGCTTGTGGTATTTTTAGTTTCAACTTTTCGGCATTTTCTAGTTGGGTGGTTCCAATATTCCTACTTGAATAATGTTGAATCACCCTTAGGATATGTTGCCTGCTTTTTAAATTTGTCTTTTGACGTCTTATCTGTGATACGCAGGCTTAAAGTCATTGGGTTTACTTTTATATGTTTCTACATGATCATTTTAGTGTTTTACTTATTTAACCTTTTGTAACCATGACAACTGTTAGAATTTCACTTGGCGGGGATTCATTTTATTTACACTGTCTCGTTTTTAGGAACATGGTGGGGCTAAGAGCGAGGTTTGGTGCACCATTAACCGGTTTAAACTCCCCAGCAGTCATTATTATGCTGCTGACCGTTCCAAGGCGGCGCCCCACTGTGTTCCTCAGATGTATGTCTATGTTGTTTCATACTGTTTTGGTGACACTTTTGCTTGTGTCCCTTGTTGTTTTCTCGTCTACGGTAAGTATCTTCCCATTGCCTCTAGTTTTTATTTCTTTGATTAACCCCCCCCCCCCTTCCCCCGGTCTCTGTCCCCTTCCCCTTTGTGGGCCTATTATTATTATTTTCTTGAATTCCTAATCAGTTATAAATTATTTATCATTTAATGCTTAACGTGTCGTTGCCCTGTCCTTTTTATGTTTGGGGTCCGCCTGGGCTCCTTGCCATTGGTTCTTGTTGCTGGGTCATATGGGGGTTGCGTTCATTGAACGCCGCCTTTCCTTGTTGATCTTGTTTTTCATATTTCATAACCTCTGATCCCCTTTCAAAATTCCATTTTATTTAGTTCCGCCCATTGTTTTCTCGTTTAGGGCACACGCTTTTTATTACTTGGGGACCATACGCCGCTTTTCATGGAATGGCACGGAAGTGTCACATTGAAGGTTCCATGATAACCGCCGTATGAACACATCTGCGGATGTTTCTAAATTCAAATTTTACTATTTCACGTTTAAATGTTGAATTCTGCTTAAGCCGGTGCTAGGGGGCGTGGACGGTAACTTGCACTTTCCAGTACCGTCCATGAACAGGCTCAATCAAACCGAGCCTGCAACATTTTCAATTTTGCCGTGTTGGGCTTTCTTTAGGGATTCTGTTTTTATCTATTTTATAACCCAGTTTAAAAAAGTGTACCGAGGTCACGTCGATACTGCATTGTTTATAAACAATACCCCGATCTGTGTATTTTTTACACACAGGTTAAAAATTAAATATAGCGAATTTTCGCTTTCTACACGCCCGTTTAACTCACAACGAGTGAAAAATGTCCATCGGTAAAAATGTTGTGAGCAACTTCCGTTCCTCGTTGTGAGCACCCATCTTTGACGTGTTGCACGATAAACAAGGTGAGTTTTACATAATTTTTGAAGATTACAGACATTTATGTAAAATATCGCAATGCAGTTAGCTAGCGATGTGTTTTTCGAGTATGTACATGTAAAGATATTGCCTGTTGGTGGGCAATTTGATGGAAAAACCGTGCGACGCAGTTCACTCAGGGTAGCAGGAAAACTGGAGACAGCTTCTCTTTGGACCTAATTTAACATTTGAAAACGTCGATTCTGGTGACGTTTTGTGCATTCTAA